>NC_143575.1:16960051-17264320 GCF_048544385.1 Mastigoproctus giganteus
CGCGCACACAAGCAGTAGATAAGCGCAGTACCACTTATTGCTTCATTTTCAAAGTGTTTTAATTTTTATGCATACCAAAACTAAATTTCAGTAATAAATCTAAGTAAAAATAGTTGTCAGTGGTAGTTGTCGAAAATAAAGCAAAACATTTTGTACCAGGTACATAATGTGTCCTGCCGCTAGCATATTTAACATGATTTACATTTAAAGAGTCATTGAGAGGAGTTAAAAACTTTTTTAATTTTCAGATATTAATATATGGATAATAATATAACAGTTTTTAGTGACAAATGGGCCTGGAGTAATATAAATTATTAATAAAATAACAGTTTTTATTTTATTAATAATAATTACATATCGATTACTGAAGTTATTGGTCTGTGATGACTAAAGTAGGATATATAATTTTTACATTGAAGAGATTTTAGTTCACGACTAAATACACCATCTATAGTTGTTCCATTACGTGTGGTATTTATCGAAAGATCTGATGGCATGTTCAAGTTGAAGAATGTTTTCATAAATGTAAACATTCTTCAACTTGAAGAATGTTTACATTTATGAAAGCCTTAGAGTTTAATTGTCAAGAAAAAAAAATTACATTAAATTCAATTTACATTCAAAAATTACATTCAACCCACATGAGCGGTTGCTTTATAAACTGGAACAGGTTGGAATCACTGGGAAAATCCTTAGATGGATAGAAGGATGGCTTCAGGGCAGGAGGCAGAGGGTAGTGATAAATGGCTATTCCTCAGATTGGGTTGATGTAAGAAGTGGGGTTCCCCAAGGATCAGTATTAGGACCACTGTTGTTTTTAATTTTCATAAACGACATTGATGAAGGGATAGAGGGCGTGATGTCTAAATTTGCAGATGATGTTAAAATTGGTAGAGTAGTTAATGATCACTGTCAAGCTGAGCTGCTTCAGAGAAACCTAGATAGACTTCAGGAATGGTCAGAAAAATGGCAGTTATGCTTTAATCCAACAAAGTGTAAGGTATTACACCTGGGAAACAGTAATCCCAAAATAACTTATTCACTTGGTGGTGTTCGACTAAACCCAGTACTGGAGGAAAGGGACTTGGGTGTTACGATACGGTCAGACATGAAATTCTCTGAGTATTGTAAATAGGTTGCAAGGAAGGCCCATGGTGTCCTATCGATGATCTATCGAACTTTTGCAAGTAGAGATAGGGACGTGATAATCCCATTATATAAGGCTTATGTTAGACCACACTTGGAATACTGTGTTCAAGTATGGAGACCGCACCTAAAGAAAGACATCGAGCTTCTTGAAAGGGTGCAAAGACGGGTAACTCGCCTGGTGTGATTGGCAAAAGGGCGTCCTTATGAAGAAAGACTTCGAATATGTGGGTTGCAGAGTTTGGAAACTAGACACCTTAGAGGAGATTTGATTGAGGTGTTTAAGGCTCTGAGAGGCATCAGTAAAATGAATGAGGACGAAATTTTCAAGATTATAAATGATTCTAGAACTAGGGGACATAAATTCAAGTTACGGGGGGAATTGTTTAGATTGGACTGCAGGAAGTTTTATTTTAGCCAGCGAGTTATAAATTACTGGAATAAGTTGCCTACATGGGTGGTAGAGGCCGACGGTTTGGGGAAATTCAAAGGTCATCTGGATAGTACCGTCGGGTAAGGGAAGCGCATAGGATGATAGGTTTAATTTCCTTTTTTTTAAGTAATTATTATTATCTATTTATTTTATTTTATTTATTTATTATTATTTTTTTTTGTTTTTATCATTGTTTTGTTCGAATATTTTTTTTTTTTTTTTTTTTTTTTGGCTGGTGCAGCATAAGACATAGGCTTTCTTGCACCATGCGGCCATTACTAATACTAATACTAGAACACTAGGTGACTTGAAACCAGATGCGTTTTTGAATTAACGCATTTCCCAGTTTCCGAAAGTTTTTTTGTATCTTAAAACCTTAATATTTCTGTTTCTAAATTCCTTAGCTTTTTAACGATATGCTATACGTCCACATTATCACGTTTATTATGTGAGAAAATTTCGTTGATCACATGTTCGAGATGGGCGCCTCCGTAGCCAGGTGGGAAGGAGCAGCAGTGCGTAGCACACGCTTCTTGATTAGACCAGGGTTCAAGCCCATCACCACCAAATACGGAGGATGCGGAAAGGTCAGAGAATGACCACCGCATATCCCGGAGCAATATGGCCTTAGTTGCTAATGCTCCTAAAAACCAAATAACAACAATGTTCGAAATTTCCACTATCCTGGAAAAACTACTGCAATTTTTAGAGGTTTGAAAGTTTTTCCTCTAGTACAGAGCTAAGATGAAACTCTCTGCAAAATCTCATTAAATTTGGTCCAGTAGAAGATAAATTATTGTTGCCATCATACAAGTGTGATTCCAACAATTCAAGTTACAATAATTCGCTTCTGGCGGAAGCTGAAGATGACGTCACTTCCGTAACGCTTTTCGCATAACGGTTTTTCGTGTTTTTCGTTACAAATTTTTGGAATAATGCCAGTAAAACTTTTTTAACGTCATTAATTCCTTAAAATGTTAACTATAAATAAATCAATAAACTAACGTAGGAGCCGTAACACAAATCGCTATTCGTTCTGTAATAAGGTTATCATAAGTTTCGAAGTAATATCTTGACTTTATGCCGAATATAATAAAGTTTAGATAGACAGTGGCGACCGTAGAAATTTTTACTGCCTTCAGTTACGCATGAATCATGCAACTTCTAAAAAGGATTACTTGGCTTATTGCAAAATTAGACCGCAAGTATATTCAGAGGAGTTAAATAATGATTACATTGACTGATAGAGAAACCACTCGTATCGCTCGCAAAGACGAAATAACAATTCTTAACAATTCATTCCTGCTGATGGAACTGACAATACGTTGAGGCGCCAATTAATGAAGATGATTATACGAGTACTGGCATTAGGCAAAAGATGACTAATTATCACATTTCACCCTTTATTATGATTCACTTCTCCAAAATGACAACCGCAATGCCCTTGTGGATAGAAAGACGTAAACTCGAATGATAACTGCTTAACTTCCCCCCGCGCTACCTCAGCCTCTGAGCATTTAAAGCCTTACCGGCAAACCAGCACATCAGTCGTTTGCCGATCGATATGTATATCTTATGTAATAACCCCCTCTTTCCCCCCCAAAGCTTCTCTACTTAAAGTATCCAGACAGGAAATGAACACTCCACCAGACCAACAAGACCTAATTATAGTTTTCTGTTGCCGTACGTCCTCGCAGGAAACATGACAGCAACTACACTTGAGGTCATTAAAAGTTCAATAACCCTCTATTTTTTTGGTCACGTATGTTTATGGATGGCATAAAACATGGCGGAAATTAATGGATTTTGTGATGGAGAAGTCGTGTGTACGACTTGTTGGCCATTTTATTACTAAGATAAGATCGAAAAGCCATTTTGTAAGCAGAATAATTTAAATCTAGTATCACTTTTACTATGGAAAGTTGGGTAAATATCAAACTGAAGAGATCAAAATATACGCGCGGAGGAGAAGATAGTTATCCAAACTTGTAGTGACTGTTTATTCAAATAAGCAGAGTGGAATAGACTGGGTGGGTGGGGGGAAGAGGAGAGAGAGAGAAGTTAACCTGGAAAGCTAAGTTTCAAAAGCAAGCAGATAAGATGTGCTATATTTAGCTGAGCATTCATTTTTAACGTGAATGCCCACTAAAATGGAAACCTATTTCTACAAGCTGAGTTGGGTTGTTTTAAAATAAGCACAAAGACCATGAGGCTTTGGTATTTTCTGTAAGTTTCGCGTATCCAACAGTGAGATTACATCTTTTGTAGGATTTTCGAAAGGTCCAAATTTTTGAGATAAACACCATACGCTTCCCTCGTCCCCAAACCTGTTAACTCGCTTACGATGAATAAGCCCATAAAAGTATATTCTGTTTATATAGGACTCGAACATAAGCAATTCTTGCAGGAATACTTTGTCGGAAAAAGGTGCTATGGTACTCATTACAAATAGACTTTAATGAAATTAGTTTTTTTGTAATACTGCGTGAACACTTCCAATTCTGATATTCAGTGATGTCGATATCAAAGAAATTGTAGCAATGGTCTCCTTGAAAATGATCTACAACTCAACTGGTCTATGATTATCCTTTATTGATGCATGTCCCATTCCAAACATGTTCCATCACTTCTGCATAGATTTTCTTCCGAGGGCACTATTCGTCCAACCGTATTTTCCTTCTTCTGCGAAAAAGGTTTACACTACGTTGTTCTGATTTGGACACTTCCAGGTTATGTATAGGTATGTAATGTCAGTTGTGTGGAACCTGTGTGTTTCGCCGAGTTGTCCAATAAAAGTGCAATAGTACACGTGGTTGAGTTGGCCCTGGTTCGATCTCACATGAAAAATGATTAATGATGATAATCTGGTCAAAGGGGTAGTTGCAGACTTCTTTGGCCTAGGCAGTCGTGCCGTAGTATAAACGGAACATTTTACAGTATGTAGATTCTTGCTGCTAGGATAATTGCTTCGATCACTATCATTACATACCATGTGGAAGAGGCCAGAGTTCGAATCCAATTTCGACCAAAGGAACTTTTACTTTTATGGGCGTTTTACGCATTAATGTCCCACAGCTTAGTTGCCTCGGCTCTTAATAATCCAACTCAACGCTTACAGCATGTATACGTGTGGTTTGTGTGAGCTTGTAGTAGTCTCTCAGACCATATTGGAATAGTTGAGATTATCCACTTTGATTTGAATATTCCTTATAAGTTATGATGTTAGATTTGGAATTTCCCTTTTCCTTTAGTTTTTTTCATAAAAAACAATTTAACGAAGAGTATCTTTTCCAACTTTCACATCTTCTTAACTCTACTGACGGTAGGTGGTTGAGGAGATAAGTTAAGTTCGTTAAAATACTTAAAGAAATTAAATTTTTTATGCCTAAAATTGAAATAATCATTATAGTCAAAAAGCTTTCGGAACTTTTTAAACAGTCTCCGAAAGACTTGGCGCCTGTTTGCATCCTCATTTCTATGCATGCGGGGACATATATAGATATTCGTAGTCATCTGTATATTAGAATCATTAGAACATGCGCGCTCAATCCGTTTGTGAAAAATTTAAATACTTTGAAAAAGAAACGAACAGTCTATTTTTCTTATAATAAATCGGAAACTGCAATATTTTTTGGGTCATTACTTCTCTACGCAAATATAATTGTGCAATTTTCGTCCGAATGAATTATTTTTAAATGAAATAAATTTGTCGTTTATACTCGTATTGCTCATACTAGTACGTCGCAATATAAATAACTCTAAGCTCTTACACTGCTTCAGTAGATCTTTCTCAACCAGCGATTTCGGTTTTGAAATGCAAAACATGAATACAATTATCATTAAAAAATTTAACTGCTGCAATCGATCGCTTAATGACATAACACAATTGCTTGCTCCATTAAAGTATCGAAAAACTCGAAAAGGAAATTTTTGTCGAGGATTGTGATTTGTTTTTTGCTTCATAAGAAAACTGATAAACCCTCGCAGAACGTCGCTGGTTCTCAAAAGCAGCTACTTTCACATCGATTGTAGTAATGCACATTAGATGAACAACCAGGTCTATGACAAATGATGGCACAATTTATGTTATTGGATCACTTCCAACTGCAGTATCATCACAGCAAACTAAAATATTACACACGGTTAGCAAACTCCCTGGAAACATCAATAAACCAGTCTTCAATAATTATTTTCCGTCTTTCGTGGTGATTATGGAAATTGAACATATTTATTCCAGTTGTGAAATGCAAAGCTATGTGCCATTTGTGTTTCGTTTTGTTTGTATTTGTTTTCATGTTTGAAGTCTGAGTTGTTATCCGAACGCGCTCTGTTCATATAGGCTGAAAGATTCATTTTCATCGAAAATAGTATTGCCCAAAAAAAGACAAACATGCTGTTATCATAGTCGGTTGCACTGAAGGTTTGTCGTCATGGTACCCGTAATGTTTGAATTACAGAAGCGCTTAAAATTTTATGAAGCATTCGGTTCGCGCATTATATTGTCAGGGTTGTATTCGTTCATAACTGGCTGTTTGAAGGAATAATTTATTCTTGCGGAGAGAGAGAGAGAGGGGGGGGGGAAAGATTAACATAGAGAGAGGATGGGATGAAAGCAAGAGAAGAGAATAAAAACAGAATGAGAGAGAGAGAGAGAGAGAGAGAGGGGGGGGTTTTGGGAAAAAAAATTAACAGTATACATTTCTTAGAACAACACATCTTGCTGTAGCATATTTTTTGGAGTGTAACCTTTCCACAAACATAATTGCTGTACTTGAGAATGCAGTTTTAGCTACTCATCCTTACTATTAATTCACTAAAGGTTTCCGAAACGTATTTGGTATCTTTGATCTTAGTTAACTAAACAATCAGATTTTTTTATCATTTTATTAACTGTGGTTAGTTGTGAATTAGAAACGCTTTAAGACAGTTTACGTCCAACTTGGCATCCCCTGTAAAAGTGTCTTTCCCGCAATAATTAAATCTCATTGCAATCAAACTGGTAAAGGACAAAATATAAAAGCCGCATCAACTCCCAGCACAACATAACTAATTTTCTATAAACACTCCTCTTTGTTTCCATCCCAGTCTGGCGATTAGGATAGATACAAAGCAATTTAATATCTTTCTGTAACTAGTAAGGCATTTATTAACATTTCCATTAACGTAATTACACTTTTTAGGATTTTAAGCAAGAAAAAATATGAAATTATAATATATATAAAGAATAGTTATTATTTAAGACAGTGTTAAGAAATTTTAACATGTCGTGTTCTAGTTTAGATAAGTGGAAGCTTGCTTACTATCTCTGCTATAAGAGAAAATAGCATTTAGGTTAGTAACAAAACAGCTCACCTTAAATTCCACTGTGAAGCATTATCTTAGAAGCGCCCCCTAACTGAAAGTGTCCACTGGGATTTCTGCTTGTCACAAAAGCAGCTAGAGAGTGAGAAATTCTCCAAGTCGATATTGTTTCGTGAGTGGCATTGTCTTAGTGCAGTACAGTAAAGCTGTTGTCTCGCGATAAACACTAGCCTTGTTTCATGAAACATTACTTTAGGCACGCCCTCTATATCCATGGTCTGGTGCCAAACGATTGAAGTAAAGCATCGATATATACATTTTTTTTTCTTAACGACGTCACAAAGGTATCATTAAACAACGGAGAAATGTATGAACGGAAGTCTTTGATCTTCAGGAAATGGACAGAGCTCAATATATATTACCTTCACTGAATATTAGTTGCCTTCACCTGCTCGGATGGATTGTGCGGGAAAAAAAGTAATCATAAAGTAGCCGCCAAGCAGTTAGTGTCCATATTTGAGGAAGAGGAGGAAGTCAATTCTTCCATTGTACACGATCTACAATATAACACATTTCTCTCCTTGCTGTATTTCAATCAGCAAAATAAAATTTGAAAATGTATTTAAAAGTAGATTTCAGCTGGCGCAAAATCGTTGTGTTACGGTTCAGTAGGCCGAAGGGGTATACATTGCAGACGTGCTATGCCGTGTTAAAATTAAGCTTGTTTGACTTTAATTATCACCAAGGGGGCGATAATTAAAGTCAAACAGAAACGGAACATACATGTTGGTCGCTGAACAAGCCAGATGATTTAAAAAGGTCCGTACAGAGAACATCAGGGTAATTATGCGTCCTCAGTTTAAAAAGTACAAATATTTGACCTCCGTTTATGACAGCTTCAATTATCTAGAAAGCAGGAAAATAATTTTCTTCGTTAGAGAGAGGGAAAGTTTGACATATTATCGAATAACAGCTTATTCTACTAGTAAGGCATTGACACGTTATTAGTCATCATCCTTAGAGCGAGTGCCCTTAAATGCACTCGAGTGTGTGAAGTCTAATTGAAACTACCAGAAATTCTAACTGAAATAGCTATTAAAGGTCTTAAATTTTGAAAATCTGATAAGAGGGCCTGAAACTTCATTTGAGTTTCGTTAATTTAGTTCGATTAAGTTCCATTAATTTACATGAATGTTTGGATAAATAATATTAATTCATCGTCTTCATATTTTAATTTATATTTGATCGCACCCACCTTTGTCCTTGTAATTCACAATACTGAGGCAATTCATTTACATACAAGGAATCACACAGACTGTTTCTGATTACAGACAAATTGCACTCATTAATTCTGTCATAGTTCCGTGAAAAATACTATAGTAATTTTGCTAGTCCGATACTTTACTAGAACAGCTTAGATTTCATACTGGTGATCGATCATCTCCAGCCTGATCACCTTTACATATCAGGAGATATATTAAGGCATTTGAACTTAGCAATCCATAAAATTCTTTAAAATTTTCAGTTTTATTAATGGCGCCGGAGGTGCAGTACATTATTGATGCTGTTACAAAATCTCCCCCCTTCCATCCAGGAATCCTGGTGACTCTTCGTAATCGTTTGTTTTAAATGCAGGAGTACTCGAGGAGTCTTCATTGCTAATGGATTAATTAATTAGCTTGATATTATATTTCTCCGTTATTAATAAAAAGAATCATGGTAAATATCTTTATATTTTATTCTATTCTAATTCTGTTTAATTAGAATAATTAAACAGAATTAGAATTATATGCATTTATTAGAATATGCATAATTAGAATTATATGCATACGTGAAAAAATAAACATTTCATGTATGTATATATTATGACTTTTGACAGTTTCGAATAACTGGCGATTCTAATTATACTTTATGTTCACATATAAAAAGAAAACTCGTAGAGCATAGAAACTTTAGAGCTTATATAACAATTCTGTTTTATAAGCTCTAAAGTATATATAACAATTATACTTTATGTTCACATATAAAAAGAAAACTTTAGAGCTTATATAACAATTCTGTTTTCTTCACCCCTCCTTACTCTTTAGATAAGTTCTTAACTATAGAGTTAGAAGAGGTGAAGTGGATCATGTTAAGCTTTTAGCATGCAACTTGCTAGAGTTTTTACATCAAAATTAGTTCGCTAGGTGGAGTAAATTCCGTCTTCCCCACACCTCTTTGTGTCTAGCTAAACGGGTTTACGACCAGCAGAAACAAAAATATTCTAAAAATCATCCGGATGTAAAGTAGAGATTAGCTGACGTAGCCGAGTGGTCAGAAGCGCAATTGCGGTAGCATTCGCTCTTTGGGTGGACCGGGGTTCGAGCCCGTGACTGCTAAATACGATTAAAAATTTGTATTGATTGATTTATTGTAAACTCTGGTGGTCGTGCCAGAGAATAACAAGAATATTTTAAGCAGTCTCTGAACTCTTCTAAAGTATCTTAATTTTTCGCGTAGTTTTCATGGACTACGAAATTAGTTTGTGAACTGATATTAATATATGAATTTTAATTAGTCTGTGAAATGATGATATATTTAGCATAATGTTTGACATGAATTAAATTTTAAAATTTATGTAAGACTAGGTAATTCTTAGGCCTGACGTAGCCCAGTGGTTAGGAGCGAGAGTGCATAGCACGCGCTCCTTGAGTGGACCGGTGTTCAAGCCCGTGACTACTAAATACGATAAATATTTGTATTGACGATTTACTGTAAACTCTACTGACTTGGTTGTCGTGCCGGAGTATAAACAGAAAAAAAATTATATATGTTTCTCTTATACAATTCTAACAATGATTTTAGGCGGCTGTTGTGTTTGAAATATATTGAGTCTGTGTACATTCGAGGTGAAGTGGTTAAATTATTCAAGTTCCTGAATACAGTTTTATAGTTTTCATAAAGAAATAATGTGTAAATATATAAATTGTTCGCGACGTCTTGGGGCATGACTATACATGCAGCCCTCGTATATAAACGGCGGTCACAATCGCTGTTCTTGAAAACTGTGCGAAAAAGCCCTTGGTTCGAATGCCGTCTCAATGTAAGGAACTTTTATAGGGTTTTTAGGCGACTTTCACATTTGCGAAAGCGCCTATTGTTTTCACTGTGTTTGTCTGTCTCCAAGCGACAACTCAACTCTCAGTGAAGGTGTGTTAGAAAGATTTTTTATTCCAAACTTCATTAAAATTGGACGAGTAGATTTTCGACAGTTTTTTTTTTTCCATAAAACTTGTGATATCTCTGTATATACATGGAAGTATATTTCTAATGTTTGCGATAAGGAAAACACATCGATACGAGATTTTTTTTCGGTGTGCTCTATTTCACCCTGAGAAGGTTTTGGGATAAATTCCGATTCCGTAATTCACTTAGTTTTCCCTCTACAAAAATCTGTGTATAGTTTTGAGTTGTTATTTGAGAAGGAAAACTCGGATTGACACAAAATTTTTAATGTATATTTTGTTTGTCCCTGGGAAGGTGATAGGTCCAGTTCAAACTCCTGTCCTCTATAGGAACATTTCTGTATTTCTTGGGGCAGTGGCTTCGATCTTTATCAGTATTTAAAAACTTATTTTGAATATTTTTGGGCAACTTTGTGCACAATTTCCATTTCAAAAAGTTGATCCATTTCTCCCGTACCTGTATCCCCCTTAAGAAGTACTTCTATACAAATCCCACCTCACGGTTACCTATCACTTGAAAAATATGGTGAAGGCTTGGTAAACACTTCTTGGGTTCAGTGTAGAAGTTTTTGATCTCCGAGGTACATTTGATAATCGAACATGCCTGAAATGTGAGTACATTTACCTAATTAGTCTTTATTAGAATTCCCCACCGATCCAATTAATCAAAGTTGCAGAATGGAAGTTACCCACTTTTCCTGCTAATACTAGGTGTGTGCTATTTTTTTTTTATTTGGTATGCCTATGTTGTATATGTACTGTATCCTACTTTTTATGCATCATAATTTCAATAAATACATTACGTGTATTGTAAATTCGTTCTAATAAGAATATATTGCATTTAAAATGTTATAATTCTTTGACATTTGTAGAATCATTTTTTTTCTACCACGGTGTATAGTACAGAAGCATTTAATTATTGACATGCTGTACATAAAATGTGTACAGCTTAATCACATCTTTAAATGAGTTTTTGTTATGGTGATATTCATCAAGAAATAAACTATTCTAACAATTTATACACCGCGATAAGATATTTATCGTGCTGTATAAGGTGTTGTATTTACATTGAAGAATGTAAAATACGTACAGAGTTTATTCATTGGAAAGTGCCATAAATGATTTTATTTAATTTCTAAACGAGTCAAATGTTATCATCGTTACGGGCACACGATTTCCTCCTTGTCTAGCTGTAATAAAATCGTGTGTATGAAAATTTAATGTATCTTTAATATGCATACTTTTATTTTTAGTATTATAATCGATTACTCAAAAAAGCGTGCTAAAAACATTTTGTGCGAAAAGAAAGAAAAATTCAGAAACCAGAAATGTTTTTCTGTTCAGCATGGTGAGCAGATCGAAATTTATAAGTACACGAAATATATAATATATACATTATATAATAATATAAAAGTTCATACATAAAATACTTATGCATAATTAAACATAACTATTAGCAAGTAACCCAACTCGTTGATTAGTTAGCCTACAGTACAGGTAAGGGAAAAAAACCAAGTTTGGTTTTCCCCCTACAATGAAAACGTGTTTTTTTCCCCCCAAATCAATAAAAATTACCCCAGGAGAGGGGAAAGGCGTCAAGTTCTCCAACGTCTATCCTAAAACATAAACATTTTTAATGATGGCATTATCGTTACTTTAAAAATAAATGAAATAGCGTTTTCTTACGAAAACCTCCATTACTATGAGAACTCGAAAAATGCTCATACGAAACTTGTATTAGCTTCTTGTTAAGGTTCTTGTAAAGACCATTTTCGGTAGTGTTACTAAGAGGGGAAACTGAAGATCGTTACCTATTATATGAAGAAGAGGTTGTCGATCTGAGATGAGTTCGCCGTTGTGCTTTGACCAAAGTCCGTTTCTTCCATTAGGGACAAGATAGCATCCGAATCTGTCGACGGTCGCCTCTTGAATAACTTCCACTTGTAACTAGCAGACCGTACGGTGTATGCTGCTATAGCAACGAGTAAATACTGCAGCCATATCTAGGCAACCAGTGGTCACGGCGATCAATTATCTCTAACACCGGTCTGCTTTATCACTCCATGGTGACCGACGCCATGGACATAGCACGTGATTTCATTCAGCAAAACTCGGAGGGAGAATGACGGGTAAAGCCGGTTTTATTTTTGATATTTTTACCCTTGAAATGGCCTGGGCTGTCTCGATTTTTCAGTGAAGTCATTCATTCAAGTATCATAAAAAACTGTTTTATAATTCATATTGGAGCATATTGGTCTGAAATTAGGATAGCCAGTTGAATAATTTCTCCTTTTAACTGCTATTGATTGTTTACAGAAACCACAAACTATATACGAAATTTAGATGTACACAGTTGGGTAAAACAACATGCACTGCTTCTTACTACTGCATGCACATGTTCGGAATACGTTTAGAATATTGTACTTTCAGAATAACGCTGTGTTAAGCGAGTGTGTGTTAAGTGCCAAAGTAGGCTGTGAATCGTGAGACTGAAGCTGTAAGTCGTCGGTATATTGTGTTTCTAAATTAGATAGCATGTATTCTGTGGAAGATTTTGCCCGTTTGTTGGACAAAAAGCCCCGCTGACGCTGTAGTACAAATCGTACGATGTTCGCAATTTTTTGAATATTGCTAGAACTGTAGATTTGAATATATTTTTGTGGAGTTTTTATAATTTCTAGTTTTGTCAGATTAGATTGTAAAATGATCTCGAAGGCCGGATTTAAATTTTGGAGTCTATTTGTATCAAATTAAGAGGCGCTCGCTGTTTTCAATTAAAACGCATAAGAAAATATATTTAAAAAAAATAATAATTTTAATCTTTTATCACAAATTTAGAAAACAGCATGACTACTTACAAAATCAGTAAGTACTGCAATGCTGCCGTCATGCCTACGGGCCTGCAAATGAAGAAATTGTACTCTGGAAAATGGTCCGCACTGCATGGACCACTACATGCTTTGCATAGTTTTTTAGAGGAAAATATCAAAATGCCCATTTGGAAAAATTCAGATTCCTTTCATGTCTCAAACCATAAATTCTAATGACTTTTATACTGAGGGATGAATTAGCCTGTTCTCCTGGAATGATGTAGGAGATTTTCTGTGGCATTTATTTCAAATTTGTCATCCAGAAAATAGACAAACCAGCCTGTGAACACACGCAATTTGCGCAAACGTGTTCAATCTTGACAGAGAGAGATTGGCTATACGGAATTACCGTATTTGTCGGCTTATAAGACGCTGCGGGATGGAAGACGCACCCTAATTTTGGAACTGTAAATTTAAGACAAAAAAGCTTTTGAAATTTTTTTTATTGTTAATACAATGGAAATTTAAACTTCAATAAAAATAAAACGCAAAAGCCAATAAAGAAATGTATAGGATTATTACTCTTATTATTTTTGCATTATTCAACTTCAGATTCATTACTGACTTGATCATTATTATTCTCAATATCACATAATCATCATTATCGTCATCAGTAGTATCACTGTCATTCTCATACAATAAATGATCTTTAGTGCCATCCATTGCATTACTTATACTACATTTTTTAAAGGACTTGACCACAGTTTCAGTCTTAACATCATGCCATGACTTCAGCACCCATTCACACACTTGTGCTATTGATGGACGTTCCATCCTATTATCATTTTAGTACTCACTGCAAACCCACGTCACTAAGTTCCATTATCAAATCAAACAAGTTTTCCAAATTTGGCCATTTAGGTGGAATTTTGCGAAGGTTGTGCTTTGTTTTATCAGCTTCTCATAATAAAACTTCCTGCTTCATCCACTGACGAATCATCTTCTCTGTAGGCGGTGATCAGAAATTTCGTTCTGCTATTCCCGTGTTCTTTGGCATATTGTACTACTTGTAGCTTAAATCTAATACAGTAGTATAATTTTGCCTTCTTGATGCGCCTGCCATTGATTAGGGCTTAAGTATAACTGTAATTCACTTGTTACTTCGACAATAGCCTGGTAATTACTGAAGTGTATACTGACCGGGATCGCGATGTAAATTGATGTAGATTGCGAATGTGATGTATTGCCACTTTCGGCTTCTAAGACGCAGGTCGATTTTTTATGGTATTTATAAGGGAAAAAAGTGCGTCTTTATAAGCCGACAAATACATAATTTAGTAGTTTGTTTATTTCTAAGACTAAGTTGGTCGTTAGGTTATTACACATTCGCTTTGTATAGAAGAAATTGAAGGAACCGTTCTAGGTGTCATTAGAAGTGGCCCTGTCGTAGGGTGCCTGGTCATATGTCCACATATCCCACATTTATATCCTTATCGCCACAAAAATGCACGATCCTTTGTTAAATAACTTTTTATATGCTGCATTTTTTTTGTTATACCGGAATGGAAAAAATCTTTATTGTATCGGCGGCATTATCACAAATAAAGCATTCTCTTTGCTGAGAATTATCAGATAGAGACTAAACCTAGTTTGTAACAAAAGCAACTGAGCGAATGTTCCGAGAAAAAAAAATTCTCCTTAAAACGGAGTCTTTGGCTTCTGCACCAGACGAATGAAAAAGGTGAGTTTCTTTTAACTTTAAAGTATTTGCGGTTGACATTATGCCAAAAAAAATGACATTTTATTCTGCCTTCACATGTATATACACCATGGGCTATTTGTTAATGTTTCTAAAATATCTTTCTAGGGTACGCTCTTGAAACATTGCGCGTTGTGTGTAATTGATATGCAATATGCGCAGAATAGTTAAGGTAGAAAACTGTTTCCTCCACCGTCCCGCATTAATTTATCGGCTATGTCTATAAATAATTTGTAAGCCATATTCCAAATGTAATTCAAGTGTGCAGCATGCTTGGAATTGTAAAACTGCTGAAAAACATTAAACTTTGCTCTATTCTTGTACTCGCTGGCTTTTTTCCAGCCATAAAATTCAAGGTTGCGTGTTAATCGATTTCTTTTTTTTATTTGATTAATTTTTCATGCCTTTATGGAAGCAAATAAGCAGTAGCTCTTTGGCATGCGCACTGCGATCGTTCCAAGTGGCAAATATCTCACGAAAACGGAATCCTTCCACCTGGCCGTGATCCCTCGACCTGATCTTTGTCCATGATCGCTTTCGACGTACATACCTTTCGATTATACAGCTAGAGGTGTGTCAGATGTCGGATTGTCTAATGTTAGTTCTCATTGTTAGTATAACAAAGATAACGTCAGCAGTATACTGTGCCCTCCGATATTGCCACTACATTTTATCAAGTTTATCAATGTGTGGCAATGAGAATTTCCTTTCATTGTATACAATTAAAGAGTGAATAAATGAATTGTATACAGTGAATGTATACAATGAATGACGAGAAATAAGATATACTGTACTACTATATTTTCGCCTTTATGGAGTTCAGGTTCTATTATTCCTACTCTATTAGTTTTTATTCTTACTATCTGCATGTTTCTCTTTGCGTTAACTTAACTTTAATTAATTAATTAATTATTTATTTATTTTTACCATATCCATCACATAGGGAGTCACCACATATATACTCACTAGAGGGATTATTATTTCATAACGACTAGTTGTTACATTGTCCTGGATACGGTAGATATTCTTTATACTTTACATTTATTCTTATTTTAATTATTAAATTACGTTCTCTGTCGGGTCAACGATGTTCAATATATGCTTACATTTATAATATCTTCCTTTTGATTCAAAAAATTTTAACTACCTTTAATTGGTTTAGATTCAAATTACTTAATCTCTGGATTTTTTTATATTTTATATATCTTAGCAGATATTGATCATTACAGAAACAGAGAACTCCTTTTCGTTTTTTGCCTTCAGTCTGGGTGGTTGGCCCCAGTTGAAGTCATCTAGATTGTGGGTAGACAACGATAAGTTTTATGTATAGACAACGATAAGTTTTATGTATATATATATATATATATTTTTTTAATATATTTATATCCCTTGCGTTTCTTTAAATCCAACTTGGTATTGTCTGCTTGAATTACCTTCTATATTATTATCTTCAATATTATACAAAATATTTTATACACATTATGGTCGTAATGCATAATTGCTCTAGCAACTGCTTGTTACAGCTTGTTACAATTTAGAAAGTGACAATGTTCAGTATATAACTTTCCAAGTCTACAAGATGCTAGAAAAGTAGAAGAATAAAAGGGAAGAAAGAAATAAAAAGTACAAAATATGAAAATTATTTTTAATACAGAAATTAAATATAAATGAATGGTTGATATTAATGCACAGGAGGATCCAAATTTATAGAATATTAAAGAAAAATATATAAATGTATAAAAATTAAGATGTTGTAAGGTCTAAAGGACTGGAATGTATTAAAACAACAATGTACATCAAGGGGCCCACATCTGGTGAGTATGGGTTTGACAACCCCAGGGTCCTGAGCAGGATATCATCATTCTTCTCTTTCTTGGTGATTTCCTTCTACTTTTGACTCTCTCTCTCTCTCTCTCTCTCTCTCTCTCTCTCTCTCTCTCTCTCTCTCTCAGGGTTAAGGGTTACTCGGGGAATTTTTTTTCTTTTGGCTGGTGCAGCATAAGCCTCAGGCTTCCTTGCACCATATGGCTAATAATAATAATAACTTTATCAACAAGAAGGAAAAGGCTATCTCTCTGATTGACATAGCGGTACCCAACGGTGGCAACCTGCAGAAAACCCATGGGGAAAAAATCAGGACATACACGAACCTAAGACAGGAGATCAAAGAGATGTGGCATATGCAACAAGTAACGACCATTCCGATCATCGTGTCAACCACAGGTATGGTGCCAAAGACCTTACATAACAGCCTAGCAGCAATAGATCTCCCAGCAAAGACCTACAGGGAACTCCAGAAAGTCGCAATCCTGAACACCTGTCAGAGAGTTCCTCTACCAACAGTAACACCAGACATAACAACAACCACCCTGTGTACTTGGTAGCAGTACCCGTCACGGAGTGGAATCCTCCAATCAGGAAGAAATAATATAAGAGCAACAACAACAATAATAATAATAGGAAGGAAGAAAATGCCACCGCATGAAGTGGAGCATCGAAATGAATACGTACATCATGCAAGCATACTACGAAATAACGAAGCTGGAGACGATATGACAACTTACAGGACGAGACTACATACCAAGTGGCTGGAACGATTCCCGGATATTCAGGACAGCGAATAGCGGACCAGAGAAGGACCATCGTCACGAAGAACCTGATAGCTCCTGCAATCTTGGAAAAAATCAAGCAGGGCGTGAGCGATAAACTACAAAGGGTAAAGAATATGGTAAAGAACCAGAGGAGGAAGAGCAAGAAGAAATACAACCCACAGCAGCTGAAGTGGAAAGAGACGAGGTCATGATATCTAGAATAGAGGACGAGTGGAAGAAGGCCCTAATAGAATTCGAAGGATTGGAGCCCACAAAGACTCACGTGATACCGAAGCAGAGGCCGAATAGAACCTTATGGAGAGTCACAGACCACTTCAATCGGCATATAATACCGCATTACCTCGACAGCAATGGTGCAACACTGAAGCCATCCATACAGCCGTGCATTGTGCTACGGTAGCAGCCACGAGGATTAATGGAAGAGAGACCAGCAGCAGAAGAACCGAAAACAGAAGGAACCACCAGCTGGGGAAAGAAGACTTCAGCTGAAGATAGAAGAATTATGAGTCAAGATAGGCCAATTGATCCAGTACCAACGGGGCAATAGGAGTAAGAAATTAATTGGAAAAGTGAAGAGCATCCTCAAGAGAGACAGCGTCCACAGCAAACATGAGACAAAAAAAAAATCAGAGAATAGGAGAGTACTGTTCTTGGATACATTGAAGCAAAACCTCCTGGCACTCAGCAAGAGACTACGCCGATACAAAGAGAGCTCCCAGAGGAAAATAAACAACCGAATCTTCGATGACGACCAAAGAGGTTTCTACAGGAGTCTCGGAGAAGACGGGAAAGAAGGGAACGGACCACCCGAGCAGAATACGATTGAGGAGTTCTGGGGAAACATATGGAGCAGGGAAGTAAGACATAGCAGACGAGCCCCCTGGATAGAATTAGAACGCAAGAAAACCAAGGACTTACCAGAAATGATAGGGTGGGAGATTCGGGAAGAAGTAAAACAGATGATCAAGAACTCTCACAACTAGCGAACTCCAGGAATAGATAACGTCCACAACTACTGGTACAAGAAGCTCACTTGCGCACACAAGCCCCTGGTAGAGCAGTTCACCCGAATGCTAAGGCACCCAGAGACAATCCTGAAGTTTCTCACTCAAGGAATCACATATCTGAAGCCTAAAGACGAAGATACAAGAAATCACGAAATATAGGCCAATCACCTGCCTCCCAACAATGTACAAGATCCTGACCAGCTGCAGAACCAGGAAGATATCAGACCACTTGTAGAGCCAGAACACAATGGCCGAACAGCAGAAAGGATTCAAGCGGCTGAACAAAGGATGCAAGGAGCAATTAACCATAGATGCCACGGTTATGGAGCAAGTCTACAAGAAGCACCGCAACATGTACACAGCCTACATCGATTACCGCAAGGCCTTCGACTCCGTGCCTCATAGCTGGCTAATAGAGGCGCTGAACATTTACAAAGTCAATCCGATAGTGACAAACTTCCTAGGAGAAACGATGGCGAAACGGAGTACCACCATTAAGGACGAAAACACCACAACCAGGTCAATCTCCATCAGGAGAGTAATCTTTCAGGGAGATTCCCTGAGCCCATTGTGGTTCTGTCTATCACTTAATCGGCTATCCACCATGCTCAAAAATAGCAAGTACGGATATAACCTCAAAGATGGAAGGAAGAAACTGTGTACCTTCACCCACCTGATGTACATGCATGACATCAAGCTCTACGCGGGAACCCAGAAACACCTCCAGCAACTACTCCAGATCACAGAAGAATTCACCAATGATATTAGGATGGAATTTGGTCTGACAAATGCAAGACCCACGGATTGCAGCAGTGAAAATTAGTCAACCGAAATTACCAGCTGCAGACTGGTAAAGAGATCGAAGCCATGGCAGAGGGAGAGGCCTACAAATACTTGGGGATGATGCAGGCTTAGCAGTTACAGCACAAGGAAATTAAGGCCTGCCTGACCGAAAAATATCATCAGAGACTCAGAAGCCTACTGAAAGCAAAGCTGAACGGAGGAAACACATTTAAAGCCATAAACACCTATGCAGTCCCAGTGCTAACATACTTCTTCGGGGTAATAGATTGGACTATCGAGCTGGAGGATATCATGAGAAAGACAAGGACAATGGTGACTAAGAGCCGCCAACACCACCCGAAATCTGCTGTGGAGAGACTGACAATTGCCCGGAAAGAAGGAGGAAGGGACCTGATAGCCATCATTGAGCAACAGAAGACAGCGATAGTTAACCTGAAGGATTGTTTCCAGAAACACACAGCAGCACTCCAGCAGGCCATAAGGAAGATACACAAGCGGTATACCCCCACTCAACCTAAGCGAGGAGCCCTCCCCCAACCAGGAGGCACAAACGAAGCTAAAAAGATGTTCAGAGAAGACAGTCCATGGCAGGCACTATAATGATCTCCACCAAGATCACGTAGATAAAACTGCTTCCAATTCATTACTTACGAGCGGGACGCTCTTCCCTGAGACTGAAGGATTCATGCTCACCATACAATACAAGGTAATCAACACCAGGAACTATAGAAAATACATCGCATAGGAGCCTGGAGTGTTCGATAACACATGTCGAATATGCCACCTGGCCTCAGAAATGATCGGAAAAACACATCACCGCGGGATGCAAGGTGGTCACCCAGACTGAGCACACTCATAGACACGACCAGGTAGCAAGGATAATACATCAGACGCTAGCAAGGAAATACCAGTTGATCGAAGAAAGTTTACCGTATTACAAATACGAACCCCAGGCAGTACTAGAGACCCCAACCCACAAGCTGTACTGGGAACCCGCCATAATAACTGATATAACAATCCCGCACAACAGACCGGACATAACCCTTGTGGACAAGAAGGAAAAGGCTACCTATCTGATTACCCAACACTGTTGGGTAATCAGATAGGTAGCCCCAACACTCAGATAGGTAGCCTCAGAAAAGGCTACCTATCTGAGTACCCAACACTGGCAACCTGCAGAAAACCCATGGGGGAAAAAATCAGGAACTACATGGACCTAAGATAGGAGATCAAAGAGATGTGGCATATGCAACAAGTAACGACCATCCCGATCATCATGTCAACCACAGATATGGTGCCAAAGACCCTTCATAACAGTCTAGTGGCAATAGGTCTCCCAGCGAACACCTACAAGGAACTCCAGAAAGTCACAATCATGAACACCTGTAGGATAGTCAGAGAGTTCCACTACTAACAGTAACACCAGACATAACAAGAACCACCCTGTGTACTTGGTAGCAATACCCATCACGAGGTGAAACCCCAATCAGGGAGAAATAATATAACAATAATGATAATAATAATAATAAAGAATTAAACGGAATAGATTATCATAGCTAACGTCGTCAGTTGATAACAGCCATCATAATATATCCGGGACACGTAGCGTTTCATACCTTCATACCGATTTAGACATTCTGAGGGGCCTAGAGTTAATTTGCAAATGGTTATAAAAGGAATTTAGCAAATCATCAACATAGATAAGGTGGGTGGGCCCTACGCCTGTAATGGCAATAGATTATAATTAAAATGTACCTGCATGCATAGCAGGATGAGCTATAGTGCTGGGGAGGCATAATAATGCGTCTCTTCAAAAGATTTAAATATTAAAGTGACCAGATCCTTAGTATTTCAATGCGGGACATTGTGGGGAGGAGAATTTTACAACCCCCTATAAACAATATACACATTTTTTTTAAAATTTATAAAAAAATTCACATACAGAATATAAATTAAATATATATACTTCTTTGAACTAAACTTATAAAATAATATATCACACTTCTTAAAAAAAAAACAAAAAACATATATAGCCTATATATGTATATATATATATATTTTTTTTTTTTTTTTTTCCTTCACAGAAAGGCTGAAATTCAGTATAGGTACCTCTCATGTCGAACTGACAACTTGTGTGATCGAGCCCCGCTAAATTCGTAAAATCGGACAAATGCTAACATTGTGATTTTCTTTTGTAGAGAAGCTGTCTTCATGTTGAATTTAAAACGATGATTTGAATTTAGACCAAATAAAAATAGGATGATAAATATAATGTATAGGATATTAAGAAATATTATATTTTAAGTCAGGAAAGGCACCCCATGTGTTGCGCTACATGACGAACAGCATCACGGACGTGAACCGAGAAAAATAGTTATTAGAAGGGTCATGTTTTAATCGACTTTCATTTTTGTTTATAGTGAAAAAGGTTAGTTTTTTTTTCTGTGAAATAATACTACTAATAAAAATATATTTCTTTTAACAATAAAAAACAAGAGAAATTAAATAATATAATTAAATATGTTTTTCCGCTAAGTGAATTTTTCTTAATAATTCTTCATTATTTTGTAGTACTGTTTTCAGTGTTTCTACGGTCAGGTTTTTTTTTTGACCTCCATAACTTATTCACTACCGAAAAAACTCTTTCCGCTGTACCATTTGTTCCCGGAAAACATAATGCAAATACATTATGTTTGCCATAATGTTTTATGGCAAACATAAAACATTATGGCAAACGTTTGCATTATGTTTGCCATTAAGTATGGGGACTACATGTCAAATCCGGGACGTCTGGTAACTTTATTTTATATGAAAGTATCAAATGCTGTAATGTCATTGTTAATATGTATTTGCAATGTTCTTTCATCATTTTTCGGAACACACAATACTAATTCACAGTATAGTACTTAATAGTGTAGTAGTATTTATTTAGTTTTTTAGGGCAATTGTATTGCTAAAATCACTATTTATACCTCGGAGATTGGAGGGGATTAAGATCGGAGCTACTGTATTATTTAATAAAAATAATGAATTGTACCTGAATACTTAGGCTATATGTATAACCGACAAAAAATCATAATTTTCAAAAATCCGATATGTGCTGGGTCCTGAGGATTATGGATTTATGAGGTTTTATGAGGTCCTACTGTATTTAAAAAAATAAATAAATAAAATAAATAATAATAAAAAAATTCTGGGGACAGTTTTCTGTGTCAGTGGCCAATGTTTAAATTTGCAGGGTTCGATTTTATGCACGAAGGTCCGCGTTTAGTTAAGGCTGAATTAAATAAATAAATAAAAAATATATATTAGCTTCTCTTACCTGCAACGATACGTAGTGAATATCCTTATAAACGATAAAAAAGATTCCTTTGGTTGACTTGGCATTTCTCGAAAATATAACCAAAATGTCTGTCTACAATCGCGTTCTCCATGGGTAGTCGAAATAAAGATCGTTGTTCGCTATTGTCTTTTACAAGTACATAATCTGATGTTGGGGTTGTGGTGTTTTACCAAGTCCAGACTCTTCTGCGTTGGCCAGAAGCTTCGCGTACTGGTGGAAATTTATGCTCACTCATCTGCGCTGGACAGGCATGACGCTTGGAAGTACCAGTGGTTCGTCGTGGGCCAAATGAAAATTAACAATTCGTTCGAGTAGATAGAAACTACAAGTTTTACCACATTCATGTGAATTTATTGGTTGCCTTGACAATGTTTTTTTCCCTAATGTGCAGTTGCACGCATAGCAGTGCCAAAATACTGATAAGCTGATTTTTCAAGCCACGGATGGATAAAGAATTAATTATCTTAAAAGTATAAAAAAAGTAGGCTTAATCGCCCCACATCATGATAACAGTTGGTGCGCACGGTTGTTGTTGTATTTGTGTTCCATTTGAATTAATTTTTTTTAAAATGCATTGCTTTAAATTATCATTGAAAAGAAGATATCTTGATTTGTGTTACGTAATTCCTCTTCTGTACTAACATGTGATAGCCGTACTGTAGCGTTGGGTGTTACCTATGGCTTATCTAACTCAACTACAGAAAAAGTGATTGCACATTATGAGATCCGTTGTCGAGTGTCATTCGTTACCATGGCAACGGCAAACACAACGCCGTGAATGAATCACGGCACGTTTACATGGAAGACGATAGAAAATCTTAAGTAGTTTGCAGCTACCAGTTTAATTAAGAGGGAGAAAATTGAAGATCGCTTCATTTTAAAGTTTGCGTGCTTGTTTTGAAGTAATTACTGCAATTCCAAGGTCGGCATGTCATCCCAAAGATATGTCATTTACTGATAAGGGTGGCCATAATATATTAATGAGAAGAAGACAGTCATAGATATTCATGTCTTGCTCCAGCTACTGAATACTACAATTTTCTGAAAATTGCTGCAAAAATCACATTATCCTCTTTCTCTCTCTGAACATTTTGAACCGTCATTTATGCTTTTAGGCAAATTTCTATATTATTTATTAATCGCATTATGAACCGATATTTAGTTGGGTAATTTTGCCAGATTTATATTTCACAGAGAAAAATATAAATAATACAATAATGCATCAGTAATGATGAATAAAAATGCAAACGTTTTTTATTAATCAAATTTTATCTCTTTTTAGTTTTTATTCGCAGTCCTGATTAACTTCATCGGGAATAGATAAGACGCCTTTTACAGTTATAGGCACTTTTTATATCAGCTTATAAAAAATGTTTTTCAAATTTCACTAAAAATTTGGAACTCATAAATAGACAGACCGAAACGAGTTAAAACCTCTTATATAAATAAAATGCACGTAGGCCTCGAAAATTAAAAACAAATTAAAAAAATAATACTAATTATCCTAATAATATTTAGGATAATTTTTAAAATATCGAAGTTAAATCACTAATGGATAAAATATTTAATGGACAACTGTATCATATGTATCATAATCATTATGCAATAAAATAATATTTATATATATACAGTACATTAAGTTCTAAAAAAAGTATCTGAATACCAATACTTCTCAAGAAAGTAATACTTTACTACTTTTTTAGCCATAATAGTAGCTTTTACCTTTCTTTTGGCCAATTTAAAGTATTTGGCGGCTTATATTTCATGTAGGGTGGTTTCATACGTTTTATACGCTGTCTATCAATAATATTAGAAACTCAAATTTGGTATATTTTGTAAGACCTCCACATATCTTAATTATAATTTTAATTCGACTTGGCATGGATTCAACTAGGAACTTGAAGGTACGAGTATCACTGTATAATTATAGCCGTTGCTGTAGCAGTAATTCATTCTTCAAGTTAACTTCGGTGATAATGGGCAGTGGACTGCTCATCTGTATACTACACTCTAATGAGCTTCGCAGATTAATATCTGGGCATCAGATTTGACAGTCGTGTTCTTCGAACTACTCATAAATAGGTCTAGCGCTACAGATAGTCGTATTTTCGAAATTCTTTTCGAAAATACAGCTATCTGTAGCGCTAGAATTTCGTCCAGGTGAATTCTGACTCACTTACTCCCCACCTGACCCGTTGATGCAGGTAAAGGCGCCCTCGAGGGTAGCACAGTTGGTAGAATCAGCGTCCTTCCCACAAATGTGTTGGGGAAAGGCCTGAGCTCGAGTCCCGTCGATGACGTGAGGAATTTTTATGGACCTTTTTCACAGAGTGGCTTAGTTAGTCGATCTCAGGCGAGGGTAGCATGGTTTTTCCTCCCGGAAACACGGGTTTTTCGTCCAGTAAACAGAAAATCTACCACAGAACACACGAAATTTACAGCGAACAGCATACCCCGAGCAATGTGGCCTTAGTTATTTTATTTTTTATTAACAAAAACAACAAGCGGCCCCTAGCCAGAAACTGGCAAATCCACTATGTACATACATACTTATTATATACAATGTCATATGTAACATGTTTACACTGCAAATCACATCACGCAGCTAATCAAAAGTATCACAGGAACCCAAGACAGCAGCCTTTTTCTGTCCTAGGAAGAACGAAAACAGCACCCACTAGATGTAGTGCTATACCAGTGGGTGCTAGCTAATCCCGTACCCACAGCTGCCCAAACTGCGGTACCAGTTTAAAAAAAAAAAAGTAATGGCAGATGATATCAGTTTTAAGAGATATCGATAGACATTGCAGGTGTTGGGTTGGTTCCTTGTTGTTGATGTGTTGATAGACTTGAGAAGAGTTGCTTTCTTTTGGTGAAAACAGCAGAGCAGAATTGTTGTAGAGCTGAGAACGATTGGGAATTTTCAGTCAGTGCCACTTCATTTCCTTCAGAGAAGTTGCTGACAGCAGCTTGTACTGTAGATCTGTCGTCGTGGTACAGGTTGCAGCGATACAAAATGTGCGTCCAGGTTTCCTCAGCACCACACAAGCAAAGATTCGTGTCAGACAAGCCAAATCGAAATAGTTTGGAGTTGACGGAGCCGTGCTCAGTAAGTATATACGACGTTGTTAGGCAGGGAGAAAACTATTGGCCGACGTTCTTGCTGAGAGAAAGGTAACTGCAGGAACAAAAGAGCGGGTGACTTGACCAGTAGTACTGGAATCCCATCGTGATTGCCTCACACTGATAAGTTCATTCCAGATTCTCCGTTTCTCGTTTTTGATGTTAGCAGTTAAGTTGCATGAGATGCCGAGAATCTCGCCGGGAACTCCGTGCTTTAGACGATAGCATAGTCCTTTGAAGATGTGCAGGTCTAGTGGTATAACTCCAGCAAGGACCTGCAGAGCAGCAGAGGACACTGTCCTGCAGGCCCGGAGCATGGCAAGCAGCATAATCCGTTGAATGGAGATGAGCTTGGAACGGAGTTTAACATTAACGGCTCTATGAAACCAGACTCCCGAAGCATATGTTGTTATTGGTACGAATACTGCTGTATAATATAGTAAGAGAGTCTTCTTATTTAGTCCCCAGTCCGATTTGGAAATGCAGATAATTGTTGCAGTGAACTTCTTAATCTTCGAGGCGAGGTGATTAATATGAGAGGAGAAGGTTAACCTGCCATCTAAAATTACGCCAGGATTTTTTAATTCAGGAACAAAAGGGAATATGGCCTTAGTCGCTGATACTCCTAACACCCTACTACAACTACAATTCTGTGAAATAAAATGGACGCGTTAGAGAAAATCTTCTCAGTTGGCATGTCGCCGTGCTCTGTGTGACTAAGACCTAGCTGGTGAATGAACACTTCTTTGCAGTGGCCGCCCCAGCAGGCTCTGAAGCAGCCTTCACATCAAAGCGAGATATGAGAAACGAGAGGTGTTGCCAATTTTTTCCCAAGCAAAGCTTATTCATTTTCGTAAATGTAAAAGCTAGCCAAAAACCTGACTACGATGGATTGTCAATGAATTCCGTATATAGTGTATGGAATTATATCTTCCCATCTGGTAATTGGTGATTTTGACCTCCTACCAACTGTCTTTTCCGAAGAAACGTCTCCTGTCACAGTCGACTGTTACTGTTGAGTTTAAGCTAATTAATAATAGTCCCACAAGGGCTATTATGGGCCTTTTTATGGGCCAAAACCAAAGATATCATCTTAGTATAAATTTACTGTATATGTGACGTATAAGTCGACTTCCCCTTTTATGTAGAAGTGTATTACAGTAATATCTTCAGTAAGAACTGCTGTCTACTTTTTAATTCAATTATTTTTGCCCTTTCTTTAAAAGTCATACAGTGTGACATTTTGTTACACTACTTAGTAAACTGTAAGGACAGTGATTAAACGTATACGTTATTTCCTTATATAGAAATGAACGTTATCAAAGTATATGGGCACAGGAGAAGAGTGATATCACTCCTATTCACTCCTATTGATGCTACTTATATGTGTCCATTGCAGGCTTTTATAATGTAACCGAGCCATTCTTTGTCGTCCATTTAGTACACTACAATATTAGTTTCTCTATAAATAATGCATCAAGATGGAAGAACGTTTGTTACATGATATCGACTGTTTTATGAACTGTATTGGTCTGATGACGACGACGAATGCATTCTTTGGTTTTAAAAGATGAGCAACGATGTACAAGAGTATTTATGTAAAAATATATGTGAAGAAATTGTAAATATTCTAGTATTAATTACTGTCTTTCTGATCTTCAGCAACTTTTGCAAGAATATTTGCTGATGCTATTCAAATCGGTGTTAGGTGAGTTCGAAAACTACTAGCTCTTGGTGGCGGGGGGGGCGAGAACATGGGATCTGTTAGGGTTAGTTTACTAATAGTAAAAACAGGTGCTTATACTTGCATTTACACCAAAGCTAGGAGCATTGGTGTAAATGCGTAGTAGATGAATTTGAAGAACTGATGATATCACCAAATGCAGAAATTGTGGGGATATCAGATACGTGGTGTCACTCAGATATAAGTGATGCAGAATTAGAATATAGGGAGTAGAATGTGTACAGAAGGGACAGGCAGGACAGAAGGAAGAGACATATTTTTGGTTAAGAAGCACATAGAATCTGAGGCAGTACACTCAGATGATGCAGGTGGTCAGTGCAACGTTGAATCGGTATGGTGTGACATAAACACCGGGAAAATTAAAATTAGAGTAGGAGTGTGTTGTAGGCATGCTATAGACTGTGATAAGTATAATAAACAACTGTAAAGAGAAATAGAGTGACTTATAATGGGGAATTTAAACTTTCCATATATTGACTGAAACTTCCGGATTAGTCACACACAAACATAGCAAAACGTTTCTGGATTTATTAGTTGACTGTTTTTTATACCAGCATCTTACAGAGGCAACGAGGGAAAGCATTGTTCTATGCATTAAGAAACTGCAGATAAAAGACACAATGGGTGGCAGTCATTACAGTGTACTGATGTGGGATTTACTTTAAGAAGTAAGTGCTGTTAACGGCAAAAGAAAAGACTTTTTCTTTTTGAAAGGTGACTGCAGTGGTCGCAGACAATTTTTAAATTCTATGCAGTGTGACCAACTGATAAAGTGACCAGCAGAAAATTCTAAATGGGAGGCATTCAGGAATTTTATCATAGAAGCTGCTAGGTTTTTTATACGAACTAATAGATACTGATTAAGGATTAGGCCGAAATGGATGTCAGATGAAGTGATAAGACCAGTGGCAGAAAAGAAAAATGCATGGGATGCATATAAATTATTAGGTGATTCAGAGGCCTATAAACTAGTCGTAGTAGATATAAACTAATCTTCAATCAAGCCACAATGGTAGTTAGGTAAACTAAGTCAGTTCACGAGAAATCTCTGGCAAAGTATGCAAAGATAAGCAGCGATGGCTTTTTTACATATGTCTAGACTAGAAGTAAGGGGATGAATCACATTGGTCTGCTAGACATGAATAGTTTAATTGTTGATGATCCTGCTCAGATTGCTGATACAAGTATTAGACACTTCGTATCTGCATTCATTCATGAGGAGTTCTTTAGGGATGGGGATGCCAGAAGTGTATCATATTCTAACAGGAAGCTAAATTGGCTTTATTATAACTGAGAGAAATGTGGAGGAGAAATTGTTGAAGAAAAACGTAAAAATGGCACCTGGGGTGCATGGAATCTATCCATTTATATTAAGGGAGGCAACAAAAGAGGTAAGCAAACCTTTATCCATAATTATGAGAGGATCCATACATTAAGGCGAGGTCCCTATGTGCAAATGTTTTCCCCATTCGACAAACGGAGATCAAAGGGACGAGTAATTACACACCTGTTAGCTCCATAATTATCTTAACGCCGGTTAGGGAAATTATGGAGTCACTGGTTAAAGAAGTAATGCAGGACCACCTGGACAGGAATGGCAATTCTACTGCATTCACAACATGGATTTGTTAAGTGGCGATCTGTTTTGAGCAGTCTTATTGGATACTATGGTGCAGCAAACTTTAAAGAAACGATGAAAAAATAATTTTCACGTAATATACTGTACTTCGATTTTTTTTTTTTTTACTATTTGTTTATTATTATTATTATTATTTATTTTATTTTATTTTATTATTTATTGTTTTTTTATTTATTATTATTTTTTTTATCCCAACGTGTCTTTTTTTTGCACTAATGTTTTTTTTTTTATATTTATTATTATTTTTTTTTATTCTATTTTATTTCAGCCAGCACCACGTTTTTTTTTTTTTTTCCTTTTTCCCTCTCTCGCTCCTTTCTTTTCCTCTGGAATGGGCCCCAGAGGATACTGGCCCACCTTCCCGTGGTGTGGACGAGTACCCAGAATCATCTGTCCAGGTGACTGATGCTTCTGGGTAGCCAAGTGGCCAGAACACATAACAACAGAACACACACAAACCTACACCAAAACATTTCTGGCTCGTTTACAGTTGATTCTGCTCTTCACAGAGACACGAGGCGGAGTTGAACAGACGTTCTAGGTGCCGCCCTATACATATACACATGTCCACATGTACTTCGTCTGCGTTTTGTCTGCGTGGGTAGCACAGTGGTATCGTCACCATCCTCCCCACACCGGGTGGAAAAGGCGTGGGTTCGAATCCTGTCGATGACGCGAGGAACTTTAGTGGCCTTTTTTTCACTCCGTGGCTGAGTTAGTCGGTCTCAGGCGTAGATAGCAAGGTTTTTCCTCCCCAGAAAATGGGGTTTTTTTCGTCCAGCAAACAGGCAAATCGACCAGAGAACACACGCAATTTACAGACAAAATAAATATGTGTAGATGTAATCATTTACAGAGGACCCTAATATCATAATTTTTTTGTACTTCGATTTCAGTAAACTATTGATGCTGTTCCACATGAAAGGTTTCTGTAAAATTTGGATCACTGTAGAATAAAGCATAAATTACAGCTGCAAATAAAGGGGTGGTTGAGTGGGACAAAACAAAGAGTGGTTATCAGTGGGCACTGCTCTTCTTGAATTACTGTTATTAGAGTTTTCGTGTTTTTTTTTTTTTTTTTTGGTAGTTGTTGGCGCATCGGCTTCTGTGGCCATAATGCACCTCCCAAGGTTTTTGCAGTACTTTGATCCAAGCCCGAGGCGGGATTCGAACCCGCGACCTTTGGGTTGCCAGGCAGGTACTTTACCCTTTCGTGGGTTCTGTGCTGAGCTCACTGTTGTATTCTGTATTTATTAATGCTATTGATGAAATCATATCAAGCTTAATGTCTAAGTTTGAAAATGGTAGTAGGGTTGGCGGGCTAGTAAATGGTAATAATCAGGGTAGGTTACTGCAACAAGATCTAGAAAAATTAAGATGGATTTAGAGGTGTCCATTGAAATTTAACATTTGAAAATGAAACATTGCAGAATAAAGTATCTACTGTGTCATACCAGACTGAGGATATTGGAAAATGAAAAAGTTAATTGTGCGGTAAGACATGAAATTCTGTGCGCATTGTACATGGGCTCCCTAGATAGCTCAGGAGGTTTTGTGAATGATATACAGGAATTTTGCCAGCAGGGATAAGGAAGTGATTACCCCTTTGTACAAGGCAATGATTTATGCTACATCTTGAGTACTGCATACAGATATGGAAGCCGCATTTTAGGAAAGGTGCGGATCTGTTGTAACTGGTGCAGAGAAGAGAAATGAGATTAATAACGGAAACAAAAGGGTGCTCTTGCCAGGAAGGGCGTCAGTTCTGCAAACTGCAGCGCCTGGAGACTGTACACCCAAGATCTGATTGAGGTGTTTAAGGCTTTGAATGGCTTGAGTAAGCTCAATGCTGATGGAATCCTTCCTCTTGCTTAGACTATGCATATGAGGGAGCATAAATTCAAATTAAGGAAGGATAGTTTCAGGTCAGATGCGCGGAAATTTGTCTTCAGCCAGCGAGTAGTTGATTGTTGTAACAAACTTCCATCCGGTGTTATGGAAGTGGGTAGTTTGAATAAATTCAAGGAAGAACTAAACAAATTGTTAGAGGAGTTGGAGAAATGATATGGAAATGTTCTTAAACAGTTAGAGGGGATGTACAGGTTATATGGAAGTGTTCTTGATATTTATTTTTCTGATGCTGTATAAGTATAAGCTTGTTTTCTTGGATTACTCGGCATTTAAGTGGATTGTATACTCGGTATGTAAAATTTTATAGAATTTTTCAATTATTTAAAATTTAGACATTTTTTTAGATGTCCCCTTCAGAGGTCCCCTTAAATTCAGAAATATACAGGATACAAGTATCTTTTGCAGGTGCTTTGATCTCCAATTGTTTTGGCCAGTGTATATAGCGCTTTCCAAGCAGTAGCCGAATTCCGTCTCAAACAGAAGTGTATACGAGATGGAATTTCGCACACTTCTGTTTGGGAGAAAAAGTGGCTATCAACTAATAATGTTTGTTTCCTGTGCAGAACTAATCATTGTGTGGTATTATAAAATTTATAACCATCACGGTTGTTATCTTAGAAACAAATGCGCCTTCCTAAAATGGCTTATTTCTTCACAAATACCAATAACCAACAACTACAGTCAAAATGAATTTTTTTCCCTGTTTTTACTTGAGTGCACGCTGATAAATGAGGTTCCATTAAGCTGGCTGATATGATCTTTTAAGTTTAACTACATCCACTTTTTTTTTTTTTTGAAAGACTGAAATATCTAATGTCACATTAAGTATGTCATGTCGGAGAGTGTTGTTGATAATGAGAATATTTTTAGTTAATTTTTCTAATTGAAAAGTTGTACTAAAAAAGTCTTCAGGTAAAAGTACTTGGCCAAAAGCCATTTCAGTAAAACAGTCCGAGTGTGATTTTGCTGAAATGGCTTTTCATATAATTTAATAGAAAAATGTTATAAACTTAAAATAAAATTTCGAAACTATTGAACTAATAAAAATTGTCATGGAAAATAACATACCATCATACCATATGGACGCGTTACGGTGGCCCACTTTTTTTTTTTGTCTTTCGAATCTCTTATTTCTTTCAATAGTAGGGCATACTTGTCATGGACGAGAGCCACACTGAAGATATTTATTATTTATTAGTGATTTTAATACCACTAATATTGCAATGGTGTGTATTATGGTAGAAATGTATATGCAGAAAACAACAGATTTGAATTGTGCATTGTATTATAAAATTAAAGATATTTATTAGTGGTATTAAAACCGAATTATAATACAATATGTGTATTATAATACAATACACAATTCAAATCTGTTGTTTTCTGAATATACAATACAATATATATTATAATATATACACCGATGTTCAAAGAAAGTGCATCATCTCGGAATTTAATATTTTCTAACTCTTTTTCGCGATGGTATGTTATATTAATGACTAGCATCACAAATAGAAATATAAAAAAGATGTTTATTAATAGTTAAAGCAAAGCTGAGTAATATTTGACAGGTGCTCTCAAAATATTCCAAAATGAGCATTTGCAACCGTTTTGGTAAACACGACAATTATGGCTGAAATGTTATCAGAAGCCCTCAGTTTGCTTCAGTTTATCATTTTAAATGGAAAACAAAATGAAAAGTTCGCCAGGTGCAAACTAATATTTAGTTGAACCGTTGCAGCACACCGTTGAGGCATTGACAAGATCAATTTCTGAATATAATCAACTGATAGTTCGTGGTTCCAAACACGAATTATGGCTTCACCAAGGGTCTTTGATTTCTTTCTGGGAACTGCAGATTCCACACGATGCCAACAGTTCTCTATAGAATTCAGGTCCGGGCTGTTTCCTGTCAGCTAACAGTTGTAATGGACCGTTCTTCTAACTATTTTTTCACCTGTAACAAATGTAAACACATTGCTGTCGAACCTCTAATGCAGAAATGAAGCTAAAGTAAGCACACAAGCCTACTAACACTTTTCGCCCGATGACAAGGAGCAGAGTCGTCCTGAAAGATGCTGTTATTTGGCAGGTTGAAATGATCTCTAATGGTTTGCAGCAATTTGCATTCCGATATAGCCAGGTATCCATTGGCATTTACGGAACGTTTTATAAACTGCAGGTGACCTACTCCGCAATATAAAATGCACCCCTATATCATTTTGGCTGGTAGGCAATTTCACTGTAGACACTATACACTCTGGACGGTATTCTTCACCACGTCTACGGATAATCGTTTGTCTCCCATCAGAGCCATGCAGGTTGAATTTCTTCTCATCTGAGAAAATAACTGACTTCCACTGCTCGGGGGTCCATTTGCTCCTTACACCAAATTAATCGGGGCTTTTTAATTTTTTGTGTGAGGAGGGGCTTCTTAGGACGACGGGCTACAAGTCCATTTTTGAAGAGGCATCTTCTGAATGTTACTGCACTTGCTACCACTCCTGTATGTTCTTTCCATTCTCTTTTGAGCTCAGAAGAAAATGCTTTATGGTTTTTAAGGCATAAGCGCTTCAAAACGCGGTCCCGTTTTGGCGTAGAGACTCGTTTGAGTCCGGTTCCTTTTTTTTCCTATCAGCAGAACCAGTATTTTTGAGTTTGGAAAAAATTCTACTCTGTTGACTAATTACAAGACACTCTATAAGCAATATGACGGGAAGAACATCCTTCCTCACGTAAAACAACAATAGCACTCTTGCTTCATGACGTCAACTGCATGTAACTCGCCATCCTGACACAAGCGAGGAATGACTGCAACTCTTGCAGAGCGTGCTTATATAGCTGAAATAACAGCTGATGCAATATTACGTCATCACCTACGCGTGTCAGTCTTATCTGATGCAATCTGTAAAAAATATTGCCATATACTTACATTATTCGGACGACAATTGCAATTTTAAGGGGTGATGCACTTTCTTTGAACACCAGCTTTTGTGTTTTTTTTTATTTTTTAAACTTAATACCAACTGGATAAATTGCATACAAATTGCATGTTCTGATACTCTTTTTCTATTTCTGTTCAGAGTAAAAGTATACCTATAGCGCCATAAGGCCACAAAGTATTTAGGTAATCTATATTCCATATTCTAATTTTTTTTTTTTTTAATTTCTAATTTCATTTGTCGTTTGATTCCCTTGATATACTGTTCATTATATACTGTAATATAATTTTTACAGACAGATGTAATGTCTAATTGATGGCATTAATCTGATCTGACACCTTTTCTAATTCTTTTTCTAATTCACTATTTTCTACATTTTTAACGCTAATTTCATATATAGTATTTATATGTGTGTAATAATATATATCATAATACTTTTGAATATTAGGAAGGATGTCCTAATACTTTCGAGTATTAGGACATCCTTCTGAAGGGAAGAACAGTGTGAGGAGATAAGAAACAAGAATAAAAAAGTGTTCGGAGAAAACCAGAGATATCAGCAGCAACCAGTATGAGTCGAGGTTAGGTAATACTCGTACATTTTCAAAAACATACGACTGTTGCCATTTTTACCTAATTATTAGGAAACGTGAACTTTAATCCGGTTTTCTCCTCATTCTTTACTCAGTCATATGTTCTTTAGTTATGTAATGGAAACACAACCTATACACCGTAGAAACGGTTTATTTCAGTATTTTAAAAAAGAGGTGTGCCAGCTCTGGCAGGTATGTGTACATTTAATTTCGATACTACGACTGGTAATAATCAAGGTTATCTATCTCACATATGTTAGCTTCGGCGTGACGCAGATAATCTTTCGGACGATATCTGTTTATGGTGATAACAATGTACAACTGGCGCCATTGTCTGAAGTTTATCACACCCGTCAGATGGCAGGCACTCCACCGATAAACTGGATGGTATCACAACATTCTTCCTTTTGTGTGTCCAAATCGTAATGATAAGCAATACGTAAACCAGATTATGTGCGGAATTTCAAGTTATGTTTTCCAGAAAGCTTAAGCGACACATCTTGGAAGATGCAAAACGTTGGACAAGCAGCTAGTTGTATTTCTTCTTTGATTCTAAAAGGATCTGATATACTCTTAAAGCCCCTGTGTGGTCCAAGTAATTTTCGAATGCTGGAAAATATGTCTACACGGAATTTTAAGCTATATATTTTCCATAAACCTTAGCTCACATCCTGGAAAGTTGCCATGTTGGAAGATATAAAAACGTAGGATGGAGACGATGTCGACATTAAGGTTGTCTGGCACTGTTTACCACATCAGAAGCAATTTATTTTTTAATCCTATTTTCTTTAAGTACATTAGATTGAAGTGGGGCAGTGCCAAGAACGACGGTTTTCCAAAGTTTTCCCTGAAGGACATGAAAAACGGCGCTTTTATTTTAAGGATTTCACTGTCTGTTGATAAGAACAGAAAGTAGAGTCACTGTTAACAGTCTCTCTCTCTCTCTCTTATTTTTCTCTTTCATTTTCTTATTCTCTTTATTCGTTTCTCTTTTATTATATTTTTCTCTGTCTCGTTTCCTCATTCTCTTTTTATCCTTTTCTCTGTCTCGTTTCCTCATTCTCTTTTTATCCTTTTCTCTTTCTTTCATTCTCTTTCCCCCCTCTCTCGTGATTTATTTCAGATGATATTATATTAATTCATTAAAGCATGAAATATCTTCTTGAAGGTAAAGAGAAATCCTTCTGCTTCATTTCGTTTCTTCCGGCTCCTGGAAATAGTGTTTGCTTTACTGTCTCAACATCTGCATTAATACTGAAGATTTCGCAATTCTTTTCATCTATTATAGGTTATGTCGGCACTTCAAAAAGGTCACTCAGTTTCAGCTGCGCATAAGTAAATGTCAGAGATCATGTGACACTGAATGACCAATGAAGTCATTTAGACATGGTAGCATACGTTTAAACGGTAGCATTAGTTACACCTGTGTTTGAATAATAAGTTAGTTTGATATAGTAGTAGGTTCAGCTATATAAAGTTGGAAATACTGGCACCGACAGTTACGTTTCGAAATGGCAGCTGTTCTTTCAACTATGATTTACATAAAATTCTTGAGCAGTATGGTGAAAATCCTTTATAATCGAAAAATGTATTCAAGTGGCGTGAACTGTTCAGAAATGGGCGTTCTAGTGTGGCGAATGAGCATCGGCCTGGTAGACCCGTTAGGAGTAGGAACACCTGATATAGTTCAGGGTGTTGACGAACTCATTCTGGGCTGACACATCACTCTGAGTAAAATTTTAAATAAACTAAATTTGAAATAAGTAAGTTGAGATCCCATACGTCAAGATGTTTTCTCTCGATTTCAAAAAATACAGTAAACTTTGCAAAATCCGGCACTTTAGAATCCAAAATACATGAAAATCTGGCACATTAAAAAGAAATCAACATTGTGCAATTCGGAAAGATTAAGAAAGTAATCGGGAATTCGTATTAACGATTTTTAAAAAATCTGCACAGAAAGAGCGATATTTCTTTCTTTATAAGATTCTTGAAGGATTATATTGGCATTCAATCTGTTTTTGCAGCCAGCAGGATTTAAACTTTATACACAATACGATGGTCTTAATTTTCACGGTAGAACAAACCTACCTTTGAAATGAGTTGCCGTGGCATTGCACTACTTTCAAACAGATAACTTATACAAAAGGTTACATGGCCATTTGTTTAAAAGGTGAGGCTGATATGGCAGCCTGTTTCAGAACTAACTGGTCTTTGACAGTAGGTGGTCTCTAGTAACGGTATATAGACAAAAACAGTTGTAAATAAATTGTTCGACGTGAGCTGCCATGAGGTATCCGAAATCAGTTTTCAGTGTTCTGATAGCTAAAGCTACTTGTTGAAAGTAGTGTATTACAAAGGCATGTTTGTTCTTCTGTGAGAATTAAGACCACTGCATTATCCATATAGTTTTAAATCTGCTCGCAAAAACAGATTAAATGACAAGATATTCAATTGAAATGTTTACAGATTAAATAAGTTTAGTTTTTAATACTTAATAGGAATACGTTTCTCTAAAACGGCTCGGTCACTAGGTATACCTCTCGAAAATCCATCACCTCTGAATCCCCGGACTTTAAAGAGCTTACTGTAACACTTGCTACATGTATGCCATCTCTACACTATTCTAAAATACATTTACAGAATCATCCACCCAACTGGTGGATTGTGTAATAAATGTAATTCGCCACTTCTAACTCACTCCTGATTTCCCCATCTCAATGGGAATTATGCTTTAACTTTCGAAGGCTCGGCTAGCAATACAAGGTTTAAACAATAAATCCTATTTTGTCTTGTATGATTCAGTGTGTCTTTTATGGCCAATGAACAATTTTACCTTTTACCAGTAAATGAATTTTTCGAAAAACTCCTAACTTAGCACCAGCGTTTTTAATTTAAATTTAATTAATTATTTTATTCTCTCATTATTTTTTTTTATTCATCTAATAAAGAAAACTAATAAAATTAAACGATTTTTTATACCTTATTTCTTCTAATATTCGATAAACTTTAGTCTACCTTCTTAAATGATAACCTTCATCTGCAACGGTTACATGACTAGAACCGAACATCCTGTTCTAAGGCGTGACTAACAGATTAAGGTCCAGACGAGCATCTTGTTTCTAATTATTTTTGATGGTCTTCTTAGCAACAGGAGTTTCTTCTGTTATTGTTACTTCCTTTTTAAAACTGACGCAATTTCACTCGAGTCTCGAACTGTATTCTAAGCAGGTTTTTAACAATATAATATTCACAGTATTCTGTGCTTGTAATTATTCCCCCCTGCTTCATAATTAGTAACTAGGCTAAAATACTTTTTAGCGAAATAAGTATTTATTTCGATGTAAAAGCGCTTCAAAAAACTATTAGGCCCTTTCTCCCAATCAGGTATCCGAGACAAAATGAAAATAATAAATAATAATAATAGTATATATCTCGTTTGTAGGCCCCTTTAAGACTCGTACCCCATCATAACAGTAGTGGTATAATTACGTTTCTGATTGCAAGAAACGAATTAGCTTTTAATCTTCGCAAAAAGTATCCGAGCAAACGCATACATAAACTTGTGATGTTATTTTCTTCACTCCTGAAGTAGCTACAAAATGAGAGAGTAAATTAGTCTGTAATTTTTGTATTAATATTCTCACTAGTTACAACACAGAATACTAATTGGAAGCAATCACTCTAGACTGACAGCGGTAGCAGACGATTTAGCCTGAGTGACGTCATGATATATATTGATTACATCCACTTGCCTGTATGAATAATTTGGACTTTGAGTAACCAGTAGACTTTCGAAATGACTTCATAAAATAAGAGCAATTTTGGGAACGGATTATAGTCTTTGTTAGAGGTATAGCAGACGCAAGAATAAAATTATTACTTGAGCTTAATTTATGGACGATAGAACAACAGATGGCACATAATTTGTTTTACGCTTGCGTAATTATTTTTAGGTATTTATTTTGTACTTATTGTACTTATAAATGAATTCAAGAGATCATTTTTGTCCTCTTTTGACTTTTCAGATGAGTTTTTAATCATCTGCAAGTTACAAAATCTCATTTCACAAGTCAGTTCTCTTTCGCTTTTATGATTATAGGAAACGCAAAGAAAGTAGTACTCAACTGTCCACGAATTACAATCAACGATTTTGTGTGAATTTATGGTGTTTGTATTGAAATATATTTACTCGTATATCCCAAAATTTCGTATAGCTTGTCTGATATTTCATTTGATTGGCAGCTTATTATTATGATTTAATTATTTATTATTTATTTTTTGTTGCTTTTGAAACTGAAAGAACTATTTGTTTTATGCGGAGAGAAAGAAAATGTTGCTAAAATTAGTAACTGTAAGTTAAAGTTATAATTAGTATCTGTGCTTTTTTTCATACTTCACTGCTCTCAGCTACATGTACAACAGAAACATCTTACTGTAAGTGAAACTCTCCTTGAATTTCTGTAACAGGATCCTTGAAGATTCCAAGGGGTGGATAATTATGATTGACATTAATGGCAGAGAGTGAAAGAGAGCGATACTTGTGCAAAATTGAAACCACTCACGCGTTCAGTGACATTTAATAGAAGAAAATTTAGAAACACTGTCTTTTGCAACTACCTTAAAATAGAATGCAATTTCTTGTTAGATGGTACTTACGTAGATTTTAATGAATATTTCAGGGAAACTCTTAGGGGTGAAAAAGTTTTTTTCGGTTTCGAATAGGAAATAAGATAGAAAGAATTAAAGACTACAGCATGCTTCACAATAAATCGAAGAATTTTCTTCTGCATACGGATGATGCAGACGAGTATGTTTCCGATATGATTACAGATGTTCTTCTTCTTCAGTACGGTAGACTGGTATGTACTCAATACCCCAATATGTATTTCGACACATGTTGGCAGCACTGGTTATTTTCGTTATTTTAATTATCAACAACTCATCGAGTAGCAGAGCTTGTCAACCCTGTACAGGAGTGGTGTCAGGTTTAGCTACTGTATCCTCCCCTTATGATCAAAATAATGTAGACGTTTTACTGCTGCTGTTGTTGTTGTTGTTGTTGTAGGGTTTAGGCTCATCATTGCCTTGGGCCATATTGCGCCATATGCATTGTATTTGTAAATTACATATGTACTATGGTCGGTTTTCCCGCTTGCTGGACGAAAAACTTGAGTTTTTTTTGCGAGGTGGGGGGAGGGGGAACCATGCCGCCTTCGCTTGACACCAACTAACTCAGTCACGTTGTGAAAAAAGCCCATAAAAATTCCTCACGTCATTGACGGGATTCGAATTCAGGTCTTTTCCACCTGGTATGGAGAGAACGGCGATTCTACTAACTGTACTTTCTGCGAGGACGATGTTTTACTGCGACACGATGATTAAGTCTCAACAAATGCCCGGAATATTACTTTACCCCCCCCCCCCTAGAAAACCCAAGGATCGCCTCTTTGACCTGTAAGATGCCACATTGCAGGAAGCCCATCCATCAGTTGGTTGGCTACTCTAAGTCAACTATTGGAAACATTGGGTTATGGCCATGCAGCTGTTCATAAACCCAAATTCATCTCATGCAACTGCAGTCAGCCGCTCATGGGTACATAAAGTGAAAGAAATGAATACTGTTGCGGAAGCTGCGAATAAATGTGGAGTGATGAGTCATGTTGCCCAGTCGACGCATCAGACGGATGCAGTACCACAGTTATTTGAGGACATTCAGCGGTAAACCTATCTTGGTATGCCACCCTCCCCAATACAAATGAACACTCATGGAGTTTCGAAGTTACAATTGAAAGTCACATCCACACACACCCTTCTCTGAATGAATAAACCGTCACTTTAAGTGACATAAGATTCCGGTGTTTTTACATATTAGTATCTTGTTAGAAGTGTGTCCTACAGGATTTTTTATTAAAATTTTGCTCATTACTTGGGTGGCTCCATTTCTCTCCAATACAAGCTGGAGAACGGTGTATGTGTAAAGTCAGCATACGGCCCTTATTATGCGGGACAGTCCCGGATTTCTGTCGTTTGCCCCGCATTGCAAACTGTCCCGGAAAATGTCCCAGATTGGACATGCTCCATACTTAATGGCAAACATATGCAAACCATTTGCATTATGTTTGCCGGGAACGAATGGTACAACGGAAAGAGTTTTTTCGATAGTAAATAAGGTGTGGACGTCAACCCAAGCTGACCGTAGAAACGCTGAAAGCAATACTACAAGTTAAGTGCAATTTTGCTAATTCTTCTGAAGAATTTTACGAAGAAATAGCAAATAATGAAGAATTAAGAAAAATTCACCCAGCGGAAAAATATATTTAATCATATTATTTAATTTATATTGCTTTTATTGTTAAAAGAAGTATGTATTTTTATTATTTCACAGAAAGAACATAACATTTTTTTTCACTAAACAAAAATGAAAATCGATTAAAAACATGACCCCTCTAATAAGTGTTTTTTTTTTTTTTTTTAATATTGTTATAGGGTTGTTATTAGGAGCATTAGCAACTAAGGCCATATTGCTCCGGGAATATGCGGTGGTCATTCCCTGACCTTTCCGTATTTGGTGGTGACGGGCTCGAACCCCGGTCTAATCAAGAAGCGTCTGCTACGCACTGCTGCTCCTTCCCACCTGGCTACGGAGGCGCCTCTTTTTTTTTTTTTTTTTTAATGAAAACCCCAAACACGGGACGTATTAGAACCTATAGTACTTAGTACCGTGCTTGGGTTGGAGGTTGAAAAGACGAGAGAAGATATTTGTTGACATTATACTTGAACTTCTGTAGACTAATTTTCAGGAAATACGTATGAAGGAAGGTTGTTCCAAAAAACTGCAGTTGAATGAATAAATGAGGAAGATGAAAAGTTGGTTCTGTGAGTTTGAAGTTGGTCAGTAAATGGACGTTGGCTGGTGGCAGCACGTGTTCGGACTGTTTTGAAAGAGAGAGCGGGAATTATAGAAGCCAATGCAGAAGAACAGTATCTGTATCTGTAGAAAAGGCATGCAGCAGAAACAGTACATCTATGAGACAGCGAGGGGCGTCTCCGTAGCCAGGTGGGAAGGAGCAGCAATGCGTAGCACACGCTTCTTGATTAGACCGGGGTTCGAGCCCGTCACCACCAAATATGGAGGATGCGGAAAGGTCAGAGAATGACCACCGCATATCCCGGAGCAATATGGCCTTAGTTGCTAATGCTCCTAAAAACCAAACAACAGCAAACAACAGCAACAGACAGCGAGTGGAGAGACTCTGTTAGAGAGGAGTCATTAATTCACCTAATTGCCCTCTTCTGAATAGAATCTAGAAGACTGGAGAAGTTTTGGGGGCACCGCCCCAGATGTGGGAACAATATTCCATGGTAGGGTGGATTTGCGATTTATACAGAGTGAACAGCTGTTTGAAAGAAAAGTAACGCCGAGAGCGAAAGAGAAAACCAAGTTTTTTAGATGCAGAGGAAGCAATATTTGTAATGTGCTTGTGCCAAGAGATATTAGAAGTCAGGGTAATCCCCAAAAGAGATATATCGTCTTGCCTAGAAATCGGAGTGTCACCAAAGATAAGCATAGGAGCAGAAGAATCCTTTTTGCAAGATATAAGACAAGACTGAGTTTTAGAAGGATTGAAATCAACTAAGTTGTCTTTGCCCCCACTGGAGAATTACCCGGAGATCGGCATTTAAGGAATTGGTAGCAGAAATTCGAGAAGTTGAAGCTGATTGAACAGGGCAAGGTTTCTCAAAATGGAAAGTGGAATGCTTCTAATTACAACTATGTTTCTCAGTTCACAACCTTCACGCAACCTTCTGTTCGTTACGTAGCATAACACAAGGGGTACCGTATACTGAATGTCAGCCTTTCTGCGGGGGGGGGAACACAAATATAAGCTATATATATTTTTAAAGAATTGTGATATTTAATTTTATAAGTTTACTTTAAAGAAGTATTCACATTTATATTTATATTTTATATGTGAATATTATTTCTAGGGGTTGAAAAATCCCCTCCCCCAGATGTCCCGCATTAGAATACTAAGGAATCTGGTCACTTTATGCATGGGTGTGTGTATAGGTAGAAATCTGAAATACTTTTGTATTTAGACGTTGTTTACATCTGCAGTGAATATGATAGAATTTGTTACAAAGTATGTTTCGGAAAGAAAACAGGGCCAAACGTTATTTTGCGATACCTAGGTTCTCAGTTAAGTTGTTTTATCAGCCACTTATGCATCACTGCTTCTTTCTAGTAAAGGGAAGCCTGGAAACGAGAGTAAAGGTGAACTGATTGCTTTAGTGGTTGAATACGCCGGGCAATTGATACTAGAGCACTTCTACACAAAGGTGGATTGTTTTTTCCACACTGGTGGTTTGAAGTGCTCTGGCACCGCAATGTATCGAGATTGCAGAGTACCAGTTCTCGATACCCATTCCAATCATGTAAATGAACTGCTGCAACTTTATTTACAACATTTGTGTTCAATAGTGTGTAGAATAAGTTTTGTGACATTTTACCGTATTGCCCGGTATTCTTTTAATAGTTAAATTCTTAATTCTCTCGTATATAATAGCACTTGAAGTTCTTATTGAAGACATTTACGAAAATGAAATTAATATATACACCACACTATCATCATTACCATTAGCTAACGCAACTAGTCTACACTATCCAACCTGTGCTGTCTGAAGAACTTCTTTCCGAACAACGCAGTCCCCCTTTTCAATACATTGGCAATAGATCCTGTGAAATACTGTGAAGGCAAGCAGTACAGAGTGAAGAGCCTCTCTGAAGCTTACAGCTTGATTGAACTATAGAAGTATGAAGAAAAAGCTTGATCTAGAAAAAGCTAGGAACTTGAACTTTATAAATAGGAAGGAAGACCAAAATATAAAATAGCTGTTGGACATCGACTTTTAAATGGTACTGTGAATAATTTCCACTTCTAAAGTTGTCGATAATTACATTCTGTAAATGATTGGCACTTCTGTAAATATTGTAAACATGATTTGTAAATATTGCATTGTAAAAATTGCCATTCTTGCATTTTTCTAACCTTTCTAGCCGGCCGGCTGTGTAAAAGGGGTGAAAGTAATCGCTTGCTATAATAATAAACGGAATTATTAATAATAATAATAGTCCATTCGACTGGTAGGCGACAGCCATCTGTACAATTTCTGAGATCAGTAGGTATTTTCAGTAGGTAAATTATACAGATACGTTTTATAGTTTTCCATTGTTATTGTTATTGCGTATGTGGTTGGGCATGCGCATTCAGTCACTCTGTGGAGTAGAAGAAATAAAAAAATGCAGAAATTTCAGTAACCAGTGTGATATTTTGTATAAATATGAAATTTTTCGCCAATACGACAAATAATATCCATAATATAATTTTTCTTATGCATGTTTTTTCAATACGATTTTAGCGTTTAATTTTATTTTTTCGTGTTTTTGCTTTTTATTATTCTTTTATTCATCAAAGGTAAGGAAACAAATTTGTATTACTGAAGCCTAGGAAAGCATGACTACGGAATTGTAATTTGACTTATCTTTCTGTTTGCACTTTTGCCAGTAAGTAACCAAAATTTAGTTGAAATTATGAAGATGCTTGATGTGGAGTGAACTGTGAAATTGGAAAAGCGCGGTATTTATTAAAATTCACTCTTGTACATTTAAAGATAAAGCTTATTGGTGTGAAAAACAGAAACAGAAAAGTGTCTTTCCGGCAATCTTTGAAATGGTAAATGCCTGTGAAAATAGCTTGTAGGCAACAGAAATTCATAGAAGCATGAGTTATTTTCGTTGTCCATCTATTATTATTATTATTATTATTATTTCTCTATACATTAAAAAAGATTTTTCTCCTAGTGATATTTATTAGAGCCAATGGGAGAAGAGGGAGGGGCAATTACGTCACTACAATTGCGCAGGTAAATAATTACATTGTTGTCTTCCATTGAAAAACAGCTGCGTCCATAACGTTTACGAACCTCGTGCACATGCTTCACTGTCTAATCAGTCAGTTCTGCTATAACGCAGTACAGGTGTGTTCCTAAAAATCTTCTCGTTTTTCGCGCATTAAACACAACAGAGCAGGCGCCTCCGTAGCCAGGTGGGAAGGAGCAGCAGTGCGTAGCACACGCTTCTTGATTAGACCGGGATTCGAGCCCGTCACCACCAAATACAGAGGATGCGGAAAGGTCAGGGAATGACCACCGCATATCCCTGAGCAATATGGCCTTAGTTGCTAATGCTCCAAAAAAACAACAACAGGGCTATGGGAAAAATAGGGATAGGGACAGAGCACTCAAAAACAAAATGTTCAGTCTGGTAAGTAAAACACTAGAGCAAAGTTTCCGGCATCCCCCCCCCCCCCCCCTCTCCCCGTACTTCTCCTTCAACCCATGCACGGTACTAAGTGTTATAGGTTTTGATACCTTTCGTGTTTGGGGTTCTCATAAAAAAAAAAAAAAAACTAAAAAAATGTTAAAACCCAATAAAATTGCTAACACTGGTTTAAACATCTTAAATTTCTAAAAAATAAATAAATATATATATATATATATATATATATTTTGGGGGTTGTAAAATTTAAAACATGAAAAAAGATAAGCAATCAATAACGACGAACACGGGACGCACAAGTGAGACAAGTTTACGAAGCTTAAAAATTAGAAACGAAGAGACAGAAGTGCTACAGAAGTTTACCGGTACTGTGGGACGTGGAACATGTTTTTTACAGTAACCGAGAAAAAAACACTGGCGTATGATACATTCATAGACAAATCAAGAGTTATAGAGCCAGAAGAAACGAGAGAAAGTGTAGTGTAAAAATTAATTCCTTAAGGCCCGGGTTCGAATCCCGTCAATGACGCGAGGAACTTTAATGGGCTTTTTTCACTCCGTGGCTGAGTTAGTCGGTCTCAGGCATCGATAGCAAGGCCCCCCAGAAACTGGGGTTTTTCGTCCAGCAAAACAGATAAATCGATGATAGAACACACGCAATTAACAGACATAAGATACACAGCATAAGATACATAAATATTCGGGTGGTTTAATATAATAATTTGAGGGTTTTTTTTTCTTTTTTCTTTTCAACTTTGCACATGGGGAGAAATTCTCATAGAAAATTTCAAAACTTCTGCCAGTCGCTAGATATCTGTGTTGCAATTAGTCTTTTCTTTGGTGAGATCGGCTCCCTCATGCATATCCTCTTTTTGGAAATGAACGGTGAAACTTTACTCAACAAAAATTTTAATTTTCGTTCTTCCATTCGTAAATAGTTTTTGTATCTATATCCGTTTCCCGCAACTCGTTCAGAATATTTATGTCAGAACATTTGTTTTCAAATACCACAGCTTTCTGACATTAATAAAGCCGCTGCGGCAAGCAAACAAATGATCTCCTTTCTTCTACTCATGGCAATCCCAAACTCACACAAACACTGAACGAAATGATAAAACTGATGTGAAACTTGTGCCACGTATAGGAGAACGCTCAGTTCAGTTTTTCATTCTGTTTTTTTTTTTATTTTTTATTTTTTACAATTAAACTGAGCATGTACTCTCTCCCCCCATGGAAACAATCCGTTGTAAGGAACGTCCTAACTCTCTGACTTACAACAACTTCCTCAATTGCGAGGCAACAGAAATCTCAGCTATCTTCAAAATATGTTTCTACTCAACGCTATAAACACATTCAAAAACTTCGGAATTAATTTTGAAAATCTTTCCAAAGAAAAACGTGCAGAATAGAAGTTTTTACAGAGAAATTTGCTACCGTTAAGTTTGGAACTCTTGAGACCTAATGAAGTACAGTACTTATTGTATGCGGAAGCTCATAAAAACCGCAGGCACTTTCTAATCGCATTCAGTATTCATTTACATAATTATAATCTGATAAGTAAATACATTAATATGATCAAATGATTATAAAATCTTAATATGTTGTATGATGTTATCATGAAAGTAGCATGTCAATAACATAGATCCTCTTGCGGGTTCCACGGTAGTTATAATCACTCTCTTCCAATAACTGGAGGAAAAAGCCTGTTTTCGAATCCTGGAAATGACGCGCGCAATTTTTATTGGCTTTTTTTTGTAACGTGGCTGAGTTAGTCAATCTCAGGTGAGGGCTGCATGGTTATTCTCATGGGAACTCTAGGTTTCGTACAGCGCATCCTCCGAAGAATAGCTTTATTTGCTTTGGCACTTAGTACACACCTAATTGCTATGGATAGATAGGTGTAAAAATCTGCAACACCCTCTGGGAGGCCACCATCGATATCACCCTAGCAACTAGAAATCTGGCGAACCACGTGACCGAGTGGAGGGTGGAAGACGCTTGGACCACATCGGACCATCGGGTCATCACCTGCAAAGTAGCAAGAACGCTGTTAAGAATAACAGCAAATATACAAACACCCCACAGATACGCAGTTGCCAAAGCAGATTGGCCCCAATACAAAGAGTTACTAACTACAGCGGTTAACAACAAACCTCCGTTCCTAGATCCACAGAATAATCCGAACGAACTGCAGAAGGCAACTACTAAATTGATGATAGACATCAGCAACCAAACTATCAGGAAGAAACACCCCCGGCTGGGCGCAGTCCCCTGGTGGACCCGGGACATTGCCATGCTCCGGCGACAAATGAACAAGAGTAGGAAGGACTTCCAGAGGGCCCGAAGAACATGGCCAGCAAAAGAGGTTGAAGCCCTGAGGCAAAGATATAGACAAATAAGAAACCGGTACACTGACGCCATAAAGACAAGTAAAAGAGGCTCTTGGGAGTCCTTGGTCTCCACAGCAGGGAACAATGACCCCTGGGGCATTGTCTACAAGGTAACAACCAATAGACTGCCTAGGGGGGAGGTGATTGCTACCACTAGAACTCGGCAGGGAGATCTCACCACAACCTGGGAGCATCGATGAATAACATACTCGACACAATATATCAAAAACCAGATATGCTAACTATGCCAGCTCAACAACAGACATGCGACAGAAACGTTAACTACAGAAACCAGGCGATTGAGCCCCCTTCACCCTGGATGAACTCAGCGTGGCCGCTAGTAGGGTCAGAAATAGAAAATGCCCTGGCCTCGATCTTATCGAGCCTGAAATACTCAAGAAAACTGTGGAATACAAGCCGCACCTACTCCTCACACTATACAATAGATGCTTGGAAACAGGACATTTCCCAACTGCATGGAAAACAGCAAATTTAAAACTAATACTGAAAAATCCTACCAAAAATCCAGAATTTCCGGATTCATATCGACCCATCGCACTGCTCCCAGTGGCAAGCAAATTGTTTGAAAGATTACTCCATGTGAGAGTTAAAAAACACTATGAAGCGGCAGGCCTACACACCAGAAATCAGTATAGCTTCAGACCAGGATCCTCAACTGTGAACGCACTGGGAAACTTGCTAAGGATATTCCAGGATTGTAGACGAAAGTATCTGCTGCTCATCTCTGTTGACTTTGCTGGGGCGTTTGATTCACTTTGATGGCCAAGCGTCCTGGCAAGGTTGAGGGAGGCTGAGGTGCCTCTTAACATCTACAAAGTAATTGAAAGCTATTTAACGCAAAGAAGAGTGGAAATCAACGTACACTATAAAAAAATAACAAGAGAGGTGCACAGAGGATGTCCGCAGGGGTCGGTTCTCGGGCCGCTCCTGTGGACAATGGTCCTCGATGAATTCCTGACGACGGACCTGGGTTCTGTGGCAGCACACGCCTTCGCGGATGACTTGACATTGACGGTAGAGGCGGATTCCAGGGCCCAATTGGAGACTCTGGAAAATCAGGCACTGCAGCGGCTGCAGCAATGGGCATCAAAGAACCAGCTGAAAATATCGTCAGACAAGACCTCATCGATCCTCCTAAAGGGGACTTTACAACTACGACGACCCCCGCAAATTAAAATCAACAATGTAACAATCAAATTTGTGAGCCAACTGAAGTATCTGGACGTTATCCTAGATAAAAACCTGACGTTCCAGCCGCATCTGAAATACATAAGAAGAAAAATCAGAGGGTACTCTGGACTGGTAACCAGAATCACAAGGAAAGATTGGGGACTCAAGAGAAAAACACTGATGCTTTACTATAAAACAACCTTCCTGCCAGCAATCACCTACGCAGCAGCGGTGTGGTGTCCAAAAACGACACTGGTAGTCAACAAAAGAACACTAGAAATGACCCAAAGGACCATACTGCTATCAACAACGCGCGCTTGCAGCACGGTAAGTACCCTAGCATTGCAGGTACTTGCTGGAGCGCTCCCTCTGGACCTGGAGGCAGTTCGGGCGGGGCTACTGTTTTTGCTGGCCAGTGGAGTGGCCGCTACCCACCAAGGATACACGACTGACCCGGCGGGCAACCTAAAACACGAAAAAATTAGGCTACAGACCCACCTCCTAGATCTTTGGCAGAGAAGGTGGACAGAGACTACAAAAGGCAAAGTAACAAAAAGATTTCTGCCAGACCTCCAGAAAATATACCCAAAGCAGCCACTGTGGTACTTCCCAGGGTACCATATGACAACACTATTAACCGGACACGAACCCTACAAGGAGAAGCTGTTTGGCTTCGGACTCGTTGAGGACCCCAACTGCATATATGGGGAAAGTGAAAGCTGGAGCCACATAGTCTATGATTGTCAACACTATGAAGACCTCAGAGGGCTACTAATAACAAGGTTGAGATACTTCCCAAAAGGACTGGAGCATCACTTCCTGGACACCGAGGATGAATATAGGGCACTCTCCCAGTATGCGCAAGACCTATTCACCAGGAGAAAAACACTAATAGCTATCTACAACAACGTAAACAGAGATTGACAAAAATCGCCGCCAAATGTGACAGAAAACTGAAACCCCGCAGAGGACCAGTACTTGGACAAGAAGAGTACTGATCACACCGAAAAGAAAAGCAAGGACGGGGCTCGCCCCATGTGTGACAAAACAGAAAAGAACGCAGCACAGCGAGTAGATAACAGACTAAACGCAGCACAGCTGCAAACAGCCTGATGGCGATCTGAAGAGGACACCCTAGCCCTCTTCACCTATTATCCCCACTTCCTTGGGGGGAGGGGACGTTTTTTGTTCCCTCTCCTCCACCCCCAAACTTCTACTCTGGTGGGGCATGGGCATGCCCCACTGAAAACTGGGGCTATCTACTCTATTGGCCCCATATTTCTGTCTTTTCCCCTCAATCTCCAGTCTTCCTCCCCTCTCTACCTTCATCATAGCAAAAGCCCCACACGTCAAAAACTTAACATGATAAAATTACCTTACGCCCAAAACTCGGCCTAGCAAACCAAAGCGATATTACCCCTACAATAGCGCAGATTTTTCACTTATTCATATTTTTTCTTTATTTATTTATTTTTTATTTTATTTATTTGTTTTTATTTTATTTTTGTTTTTATTATTTTTTTATTATTATTTATTTTTTATTTTATTTTATATTTTTTACGGTCCTAGCCGCAGAAATCCCAGGAAATTAAGCGGCAGGACCACCAGAGTGAGTCTACAGCTACTGAGTACCTGGTCTGCCTCCACGGGGTGTAAGTGGGACAACGTTTGGCCTCAATAGGGGTCCAACGGTTAAATGACCAGATGAACAACGGTACAGAACACAACACATGAACAATTCCCACACACTTTTAAATCTCTGGCATTTCCCAGTGAACTGGTTCACCAAAATGAAAGCAACGCGGAGATGGGGGAAACCCCTGGTGCCGTAAGACAACAACACACACTTACACATATTGTAACTAATTCCTTTATCAAAAATGTGCTCATAGCAAGTATTGTCGTGAAGTTGTGATGGTCAAAAACAGTAAATAATACCAATAAGTGCAACTGTGGAAATCACAGTACATGCAGAAACTTATCTATGATAAAAGATCAAAGGATGGAGTTTGCCGAAATCACGCTTGAAGGCTGGAAGACAACAGATTTCTTACAGAACATTAATTAGTCAGATGACGCTATTTTGAAATTCACTGAGGCTTCTTTAATATACACAACAGCCATTACTGCGGAGTACAGAATCTTGAGAAAACAGTGAAAGCCAAAGCTATTTTAAAGTAACTGTTGTGTGGGATGATGTATGATAAGATTTTAGGTCCATGCATTTTACAAGGTGCGATGAATTCCTGAATTGCTTTGCTATGTGCTTCAAACTTTTGTTTTTTCTCACATCATGCGTTGTCTCAGTTTCCAGAAAATTTATATTTACAGGGTAGCGCTCCACCATTTCACTATGCCAGTGCGAAACTGTTTTGGTGCATTTCCTTAACAGATAGATTGACTAGAGAAGCTAAGAATTGGTGATGAACTGGAAGAGAGGTAATGAAGGACATGGTTGGTAGTGTTAATATGGACTTTCTTGCACTTTCAGTGGAAAATGTTGCTGTCAGATTGAAATTGGTTGTTGACACTGCTGGTTACTATGTTGCTATTTGAATATATATATATATATATAAAGTAAATAGTATTGAGTGTTTGATTGTTGTAAGGTTTTAGGCTCATCAGCGACTTAGACCATATTGCGCCATGTATATTATGCCTTTCATTTATATTCTGTGGTCGATTTGCCTGTTTGTTGGAATTAAAAACCCGAGTGTCTCTCAGAAACTATACTACCCTCGCCCCAGACAAACTAATTCAGCCAAGTTGTGAAAAAGACCCATAAGAATTCCTCTCGTCCTTGACGATATTCGAACTCTTTTTTCTTTCAACGCGGTGCTGGGAGGACTGCAATTATACCAACGTTGCGAGTGCGAAGTAAATGGTATCAAATTAGATAGCTTTTCAAAAACAGGGCGACTTTTAAATCACCCTGTGTAAGGTAGACATCGATAGACATTACTTCGAAATATTCAGAAATTGCTAAAATTCTTTGCATGTTTGTTTTTTTCGCTGACATTAATGCAAATTTTACAACTAATGGGGCATACGTTGATCTACTCAGCTGTAATGTGGGCGTTGGCACAAAACTGAATGTGTACTTTGTACATATTCACTTTTGTGCCAATACCCACATTACAGTAGAGGCATACGATGCAAGAAAGCCAGCTTATGCAGCATCAGCCAACCCCCCCCCTCCCATTTCACCCCTCCATTCGTTCCAAATGCCTGTCCAGCTCAGCTTTAAATTTATTTAGGCTATCAACTTCCCAAAAAGATGGGAGTCATACCAATCAACCATCCGCTGGCTAAAGGCAAACTCCCGCGCATCCATTCTACAACCTCAATTTAAAATCTAAGAACCCCTCAGGTTCTTAATCTGAGCAAGGGGAAGAATCCCATCAGCACTCAGCTTGCTTAATCCATTCAAGGCCTTATACACCTCAATCAGATCACCTCGCAGGTGCCTACTCTCCGGATGCTGCAATTTGTAGAACTTAAGCCTTTCTTGGTAAGAGCACCCCTTTGTTCCCCTCACCAATCTTGTTGCCCTTCTTTGTACTCGTTCTAGCAACTCTACATCCTTCCTAAAATGAGGCCTCCAGACCTGTACACAGTACTCTAGGTGTGGCCTGACCATTGCCTTGTATAACGGGATAATCACCTCCCTGTCCCTGCTAGCAAAATTCCTATATACCATTGACAAGACTCCATGACCTGCCCTGTCAGCCCGTCTGCACTGCTCAGCAAATTTCATATTTGACTGCACAATCATCCCCAGGTTTTTTTCACTTTCCACTTCTCTGAGTGTAGTACCACACAGTTGGTACGTTTCTCTTGGGTTATTGCTACCCATATGCAGTACTTTGCATTTGTCAATGATAAACTTCAGTTGTCACTTCTCAGCCCATTTTCCCAACTTATCTAGATCCAGTTGAAGTAGCATACTGTCTTTACTGTCGTTAAAAACCCTGCCAGCCTTTGTATCATCTGCAAACTTAGACATTAATCCTGATATACTTTCATCAATATCATTGATGAATACACAAAACAACAATGGGCCCGGCACCGAACCCAGTGTTAGGTGCTGGGTTCATTGATTACCACTCTCTGTCGTCTCCCACTCAACCATCCCTTTATCCATTGTAGCAACTTAGTCTTAATCCCATACCTCTCCAATTTGTACAGCAGTGTTCCATGTGCAACAGTATCAAAAGCTTTCCTGAAATCCAAGTATAGATATCAAAATTATTTTCGACATTCAGTTCCTTTGTGACCACATCATAGTATCCAATCAAATTGGTCAGACGACCTCCTTTTAACAAACCCATCTTGTGTCTTAACTATTATTGCAGTCTTGTCTAGATGATTCTGCAATGCTTCTTTAACCAGTGACTCCATTATTTTCCCGGAACACAAGTTAAACTAACAGGTCTGTAGTTATTTGTGTCGCCTTTTGACCCCCTTTGTGAATTGGTGATACATTTGCACACCTCCAGTCCATGAGGAACTCCCCTGTGTCCATGGAAGCTCTCATAATTATGGCTGAGGGTTTGCTTACTTCCTTTGCTGCCTCCTTTAATATACCTGGATAGATCCCGTCCACCCCAGGTGCCTTCCTTATGTTTAACTTCAACAATTTTCTCCTCCACTTTGCTCTTAGTTATTAGAAAATCACTTAGCTCCCTGATAGAGTTTGATAAACTTCTGGAATTCCCCTCATTGAATAACTCCTGATGTGTGAATGTAGATTCAGAATACTCATTCAGTTTATCAGCTACCTTGGCATGATCATCAATAGTCAACCCATCTATGTTAAGTGGTCCAATCTGATTCATCCCTTTCCTTCTACAGTTTACATAAGTAAAGAACTCTTTGCATCTTTTGCCAAAGATTCAAAGTACATGCACATTTTGTGCCATATTCAAAGTACTGTACATGCACAAAAATGAATATGTACAAAGTAGGAGTGTTATCCTGTAAATTCTTCAGAAATACCTTCCTTAATTTTTGTTTTTAATGAAACAAAGAGTTTCCTAAAACTTACATATCCTTCCGACTTGAACCGTTTTTCAAATTACTATTTTTTAATAAAATTATTGCAGGCGACAGCTGAAAAACTAAATTTAAATGTAAGCAGATTAGCCGTTCGAACCCTATTGCATTTGGATGGATAATCCAGTTTCCATTATTTATAATCCTCTCCGTTAGCAATATTCTCATGGTTTTCGTTTTATTCAGCATTTTCCCCGCCCCCACCCATCATTTTATATTTTTAATATAACTCACCGCTACTCCTCTTCGTATCAATTTATTTGAAAAATACGCCTATGTGTGGCCTGACCATTGCCTTGTAGAACGGGATAACCACTGTTGAGTGGTTACTAATCTCAATATATAAATGAAAACGCAAACAAATGCTATTAACAAGTAATTTGTTTTCTTGCTAATGGTTGGGGTGGGTTATATTTCTGATAATCGGGCTTAAATATGTATTTCAGCTTCCAGTAATGAAGTTTTAATAAATAAAATTTCAGCAACGTTGTTAAAAAAGCCTATTTCACCGATGCATTTACACTTCCGCCTAAACGTTAGAAATCACAGCGTATGACAACAGTTTCGTTATTATTATTATTTTTTTTAATGAGCTATGACAATATAAGGTTTAATATAAAAAACAACACACTACAAAGTATTTTAAGATTTTTTTTATTAAGCATTGAAAAATTTACAGCAAAAAATATTGACATTATTAATATCGACAACTATACTGATTTTTCATCAAAGTATCTTTTATTGCTGCCTTAAACAGACGTGGCATTCGGGCGTTTAATTTTATAATAGTGTCTTGATTAACATTATTCCAAGCAATCTGCAAGGTTTTCCTAGAAATTTAGTGAAGATGGGCGGACTTTACGGACTTGACCGCCAAGATGATCCCATGAAAGCTCTATTGGATTTAAATCAGCCGATTGGGATGACCACACCATAATTTGTAATACCAGCCTCCCGTTGTTTAGTTGCTAGAAAGCCCTGCCAGCTTAGAGCTGTACTTCATTGTCTTGCTGTAATACAAATCTTCCACAAAGTAGAAGTCCAGAAGATATTGCATTATGTTTAAGGTTGTTTTTATAGTATTCGTTTCTTAAAATTCCTTCAATTCTGACGATATCATACACTCTAAAAAAAAAAAAAAAAAAAACAAGCGACCCGAGATTATAATGGAACCATCACCGTGTTTGAACTGTAGTCACTAAACAATGTGGCACCATGTTTTCTTCAGCTGATCGTCTCACAAAAATTTCAAATTTGGATTCATCCGTTCACAGTACGTTTACGCACTCTTCAATTGTCCAATGTTGATGGCTCTTAGCGCAAGCTAAACGTTTCTTTCGATTTTTCAGTTTTAATAAGGGTTTTCGGACATTACGTGACCATGAAGTCCTGCTTGTTTAAGACGCAGTTTTACAGTGGATGTACGCCCGGGAGTTTCTCTGTTCCTATTGAACTCAGCTCGGATTTCAGGTGCAATAAGTCATCGATTGCATTTAGAAATCAGTGTTATGGTTTTATCTTGTACTTCCGTTGTTACGCGTGTTCGTCCTGTTCGTGATTTGTCCTTTAAACTGCTAGTCTCCTTGAATCGTCGAATAGTAGTTTCTACTCCTTTAAATGAAACAACTAGTTTTTTTGCCAGTACTTTCCATGGAAAATTTTTCTTTATACAGAGTTATAATAGCACTTCTTTTTTCAGCACTCAGTTCCTTATTTTTGCCATGTTTATCACGGACACAAAACTTACACCAGGCACTCTTTCTAAATGACAGGTGTTTGATTTTATGTTACTCTTACTCCTCAATTTATATTATTGAAAAACACTCTAGAATCGTCTACAATGTTCAGGAATCTTCTATGATGATCCACCACATTCAGGAATGTTCAGGAATCTTCTATGATGATCTACCACATTCAGGAGTCTTTTACACCTGCACCTTTCTGGAATATTTTCGAATATTCTAGCAATTTCTTAAGTATTTCTCAAATATTATTGAAGTTTTTTGATTTTTATACTTAGTATAAAATATTGTAATGAAAATTGGTAAACAGTTGGTCCTATTTTAATAAAAATTTTGAAAATTAAGAAAAATTAAACATGATTCCAAACTTTTAGGCGGGAGTGTATGTTCTGAGATTTTTTGTTTTCGCAATTCAAGCCACTTAAGGACGAAACATTAAATGTAGACGTACCGTCCTATAACATTTTAACTTTTTAATTGTACATATACATGTAATTTCACTTGTGGAAAAAATTTGCCGTGTCCTCGTGGATGGCACGGTAGTTACGATCACTGTCATTCTACAAACGTGTGGAAAAGGCCCAGGTTCGAATCACGTCAAGTATTCGTTTCTCGTCAAGACGGGGAGAATTTTTTATTTTTATGAGAAATATTTACACTTACATTTCAAAATATCAAAATGTAAGATTTCGTTGAAATTTCAAATGTAATTGCGTCAAAGCAGATTTTTCAAGTAAAATGTATGTAGAAGCTATTTGATGTACTGTATATGTTATTCTAAATATCTAGCTATACTGTAAAATAAGATACTTTTCTTTTTTTAATGTAGTACGCTTTGAATTTAAAAAAAAAAGGCGTCTCTTTGAATTTGAAAAAAACAAAAAAAAACCAACGTCTCTTTGAATTTGGGGAAAAAAAAAAAAAAAAAAACGGCGTATAAGGGAACACTTGTTCGTACGCTAATATCGGATACTCAACGATTTTTATACTGGATATATCTAAAATTAGATAAAGGGAAGCAAATGCTACATATGGTCATGAAGATTACGCAGAAGTGGAGAGAAAGATGTAAACATTATATGTACCTTGGATCAGAGAGCATGTGGACTGTTTTGTTTTGATAAATAAAGTTAAACTATAATATTTACTTTGTTTTAATTCTAGTAAATTTTTATTCAACATTCTACCTTTTAATGTAACAAAAGTATACAGACTAGCTTACCTAAATGTCTGTTTTCATTTTTTTTTACTTTTCATATGAAATTGTATTCAGATTACTCATACTATCTGATATCAGGAAAGCAATATTCGCAAATCATACACTGCTCGACAAACTTAACAGAACACGTAGAAAACGTGGTGCAACCCGTGCAGCTTGCGTTGAAGCGGGACAAAATTTGGTATGGTCCTGTATGATAAAATAACGATGAAATGAGGAGACAGCGAAAATTTCGGACAGGTATAAGGGACATTTATAGAGGTATAAGAATTGCAAAAATGGTCACATTACAGAAGTGGATAAAAGGTGCTCGAAAATATAAAATATGGTCATATGACATCACTACGGCGTATGATCCCCTCCAAGGGCTAAATAGGCCTGACAGCGGTGAACCATACTCGATATAAGGTATCTATAAGATTCTGTGGCAACAAATCCCATTCTTCCACCATCGCAGACCTTAGTGCACCAAGTGACCGAGTAGTTAGCTGTTGGTGTGCAATGAGACGTCCAAGGGCATACCACACACGTTCGATTGGATTTAAGTCTATGATCGTGCTGGCCACGGCAGTAGTTGGATATCTTCAGTTTCAAGGATCACTAAACCTTAAATTGTACACATTCAGACTTCATGTACTAACTTCTGTCCTTGCGAACAGCGTGAAGACTGGCAGCATGTTTTATTTGACTGTGACATTTGTGAGGACATGAGAATTCCCTTAAAAAAATTATGTTAGATATTTTTGCCCCGGGCTGGAATATCTTTGTTTTCCACCTTGTGGAAAACAAAGAAATTTACTCCACTTTCCAGAACTCTGCTTCTATTGTTTTTGAAAGACGCCGATCTATTAGACAAATACCAGGTGCTTCCGTCTGATTTTTTTCTCTCTCACGTCTGCACTGTTTGTATTATATGCTGAGTGTAAATATGTATTATATACTGATAACCTATCAGCTTAGTTTCAGTTCTAGTACTGTATTATGTTTTACGCTGAATGTAAATATGTTCTGTTTACTGATGTAACCATATTAGTTTAGTTTCAGTTTAATGTTTTTAGTTTACCTTAACTGTTATTGAATGACTCGGTTTATTTGTTCACATTTCTTTGCTCTGTTTGAGTCATACTTGAGAGGATTTTGACATCCCGCTTCTTTTTTTTTTGCTGGTGCTCAGGGTGTTTTTTTTTCCCTGAGTACAGGATCTCCTCCTCCCTGGGTTGGGATTTCCGCCTTGGGGTGGATTATTTGTCTTCTTCTGAAGATCAACATAGCTGGCTGTTGAGGCCTCCCTCTGCGCAGACGGGATGGGATGCTGTGGAGGCTTTTTGGTTTTGCCTCTTCTAAATTATAAATTCACAGTGTACGGTATGAAAGCTACAGATTTAACCGGCGGAGTTGAACAAACGTTCCTGGTGCCGCCAAACCTATGACTTATATGCATACATACGCACATCTTCAGTTTTAAGATATTGAAGATGATGGAGACTGGACCGGCGCTTGGTTGTTAGATGCAGTTAACAAAAAAGAGTACAATGTTATAATGATGGTGGAGCTTCTTTACTCACGATGTGGGTTGAAGATCGCGTTATGTAAAATGTAAAAGTCAATGAATTTATATTCTTTTGTCTGGCGGGTGAATAGACAATGGTTTCCTGGATAGGGCCACTTACCTCCTCGTGGTGGGGATGGAGACGCCGACCCCCTGCGAGGTAAATGTCGTGCTGTTCAATATTGTTTTTTGTTATTAGTCAAAGCCGACTAGTGTTATGTGTTGAAATTTAATAATTGACCTAGAAAGGATTGTTTCAGTTGCAACATTGTGACAAATCAGCATATGGGCGAAACCCTAGGAGGCTGAGTCGGAGAGGAGTTTGATAAATGATAAATGACCACTGGAGCTCTATGTGCAGTGGCCTTGTCGTGCATGAAAAGAAAATCTGGGCCAACTGCACCCCTAAAACGTCGCACATGGGGTTCGAGTATCTGTTCTCAAGTATCTACCTCTGCGCAGTTACGGCACTCCTATCAAAAACATGAAGAGGGATGCGGCCGTTGATCATTATTCCGTCCCACAGGAGAACACCGCCTCCACCATGTGTCCCTTTTTCTGATATTGGAGGGATGATATCGCATTCCTCTTTATCTTCAGATGAGGAATAAAGTGTCACTTCACTTTACACTTTATTCCTCTTTATCTTCAGATGAAATAACGCCTTGAATCTGTTTGTACTACAGGGTAAAACGGGACTTATCAGACACCAAAACTGTACCCAGTTTTGTCCCGTTTCATCGCAATCTGCACGAGTTACACCACGTGCTCTGTTAATTTTGTTCTGTTCTATGTGTTCTGCTAATTTTGTCGAGCAGTGTATATTGAGTTAGTCTCTACTGGATTGCCCGCTCCTATACTCAGGGTGCCTACCCACCCACCTATGAAGAGACAGTAGTTCCTAAAATGAACACAAAAGTGATGTTTTAAATTTGCTTTATCGTGAAAATATTTTAGGCGATGTATGCCATCAGAGCAGTTGCCTCTGATGGCGATTTCGTAGGCAGTTAACAGCAGCCCTTCGAGATGCTGCTCCTGTTTTCTGGAATTGTCTACACAAAGCCGGGGTAGAGATGGTCGACCCTTGCTACCTCCGCCTGTGATTCGCTCTCATTTTCATCATGCTGCCTACTTTCTACCGCAATGAATCACTCATAATAAGTTGTCTCCCTACACTATCAAATTGAGTGATGCATGGTCACACCCGTTCTATTTAAAAGTACCCATATCAGAACGATTTGCTCATGTATGAGCATATGTGCTTATTTACATTTTCATTAGTTACTTGATCTACTATATGCTTATACTTTTGGCAAGCTAGAATTTTAGAAAGAAAATATATTATCCAAGATGAACTTATAGAACAATTTTTTCTGTTGTTTAAAATAAATTAATTTTTCTCGTTAATGACGAATATATAAGGTCAAAGTGTGTGTGTGTGTGTGTGTGTGTGTGTGTGTGTGTGTGTGTGTGTGTGTGTGTGTGTGTGTGTGTGTGTGTGTGTGTGTGTGTGTGTGTGTGTGTGTGTGGCACTTACTGATTGCATAAAGGAAACTTCAGAAATGAACATTTTGGTTTTAAGGATAACATATATCCTTTCCATTAAATTCATACAGGAAAACTGACATAGCGCCTTGTGACTGTTATTCATTTTCTATAACATTTAAAGCATTTGGGGCTAGACAAACATTTAACACTTTCAACCATGGCATTTGAAAGTGTCGATTTGTACCGACACTTTCAAATGCCATGGTTGAAAAACTGATTTCCGTGGACTACAGACAGTTTCCCTCAGTGTTTCCGCTCCATCACTAATGCTTTATCTGCCGCCTCCAGCAGCCCGTTGCAACGAAGTTGTTGCGCCGCTCACATAAGACTACTAGAGTATCTGTTGTCGCTCAGTTCGGATCTTCAAACTAAAACACATTGAGCTCTTACCGCATCTGTAAAGGTCCTCATTTTAACTTTCACTACTGAAGCGAAATTTGATTTTGCTTTGAACAGAAAAATAATATATTTTTTTCAAGTTGTAAAAAATGTTAAGATACTTTTGTATATACCCAAATTATATTAAAAACATGTAAAATTCTTAATTTTTAGGCGATACATTTTAAACTGAAGCAACCTTGAAATTCACCAGTTATCGATAAAAATAAAAATAAATTATGTTGTTTTTACTCTGGCACAACCACCACGTCAGTGGAGTTTACAATAAATCATCAATACAAACGTTAACCGTATTTAGTAGTCACGGGCTTGAATCCCGGTCCACTCAAAGAGCGCCTGCTATTGCACGCTCGTTCCTGACCACACGGTAGTAGGTCAGGCCTTTATATATATTATAAAGGGAATAGGAGATGGGGGTCATTTGGCTTTTAATTGTATGTTAACATACCTGTCATAACTTGGTACTGCTAACAAGGAAGTAGATACAGCTCCTCTGATAGAAACTGCTGGCGCTTTACTAATTTGCCCAGTGGAAGCATATCGTTTTCCTAAACTTTTGTGTGCTCGACCCATAGTAGTAGTTCTATCGACAGCTGTCACACATCGAAGTGATTGAAATATAACTCCTTTCTCGTTGTGTTTGCTTTGGTATCTTGTTTTCGTGTCTGCCGGATAAGACGTCGATGTTCTATTATTTCTCATTTTTCAGTTATCATCAGGTCACATCTGCATTATTGATTGTTGCTAGGATACTTTTTGATAAATCTGTGTTACTGCGTAGAAATGAAGTTCATTAGGTAATTTCAGTTCTTTGTATGGAACACATTCTCTTCTATATAGTAATTTTTCAGTTTACTGTTAATTGCATTACTGTTTATATACAGTGTATTAAATATTTATTACAAAAATATTTTATTATTATTATTATTTTAAATATAGTATAATAGAAAGTAATTTATAAAAAAAAATAATAAATGAACAGCTGGTATATAGGTATATAGAAATGTTTAAATAGTCATGGTAATTATATGGAGAAATAAAAAATGTTTGTCCGGTATGCTGAGAACAGTCATAATTACCATATATAGGACGTTTCAAAGTTGTACAGGACAAACGTAAGAGTAGATTGCACAGATAAAAATAAGGGGAAAAGTTCAATAAACATTTGTCTCAAAAGTTTTTATTTCCGAGATATTAATCATAAAGTACAAAACCGTATAAAACGGAAAAACATTTTATGTTCAAATTTATGTCATAAAAATACAGTATGTCTGTGTAAAACGGGATTTAAACCACACAAAAGATACTTATCAATACTAACGTGAATAATGCTGTGCTATAGTAGTGCGCAAATTAATGGAAACAATCCAGTTATTCACAGATATAAGCATTTATTGAATAAATATATTATAAAAAATGGAACTTAGTAAGCAGTATAGCCTACTTTGGCTGAAATAAATTGTTTCACTCTATTTGGCATAAATTCCATCATTTTTTTGATAAATGTTTAGTTTCTGAATCATGAAACCAAACTTGAATTAAAGATAGAACCATTTTAACTTTTGTGGTGCAGTCCGTTTTTCTCAATTTTCCTTTACAGACTACCCACACATTTTCTATGGAATTAATATCAGGTGAATTAACTGGCCAATCAAGACATGCAATGCTATTTTCCTTTATTAAAGCTCTAGCAGCTCTCGAAGAATGGCAAGTTGTGAGATTCTGCTGGAAGATACCTGTTTCGCTCAATGCAGGAATAACACGTGTTCCAAAATTTGCAAATATTTTGTGCTGTTCATCATTCCACCGGAATGATGTCACAGGGTCCTTTTGCTGAAAACGAGCCCCAAAACGAGCCCCAGAATATTTAACCATATATCGAATGTGTTTCACAGAAACCGGTTCCCCATCTTGTTTTCGAATGTAACGAGAGCGCATGCCTTGAATAATAAAGTGAGTCTTCTCGTCGGAATATAGCAGTTTCTTCCCCTCGCTGTTCAGTAGTCCATCCAGCATATTTGTTTGCTCAATCCAGTCATTTTTTTTTAAAATTCATATTCCCTGTTAGAAGCTGCTTTGTGGGAGGACGCCTTGCCTTTCGACCACCTTCCAAGAATCTGCGATGAACTGTGGAATCATGGGCATGAATTCCAACATCGGCAAGTTCTTTTTAAAGATCAGAACTTGTTTTCTGTAGGCCAATCTTAGATTTTCTTAAAAGGATTGCGTCATTTTTGACTAGTTTTTCGCTTTCTCCCACAGGTTCCTTTCCGCTTTGGAGGCACCGACCCATTCTCTTTTTTGCTTTCTAGAATTTTATTTACAACACTCACTCCATGTGTTTTTGCTATTTCTGTTTGAGTCATTGGTGTGTGTTCAGACAACGTTAAAATTTTTGTTCTTTTCTTTGGTGTGATATCCATAGCTCAGAGTTTGGTTCGAAATATATAATAAACCACAAAAACACTTCAAACCATTAAACTGCAAAACTTCCATTAAAATTAGCTAATTATAAGAAAAATTAATTAAAGCAATGCTACTCTGTTTAAAATAACATAATTTGTTGTGAAGCGACATTATAATTTCCTTCCCACAGGCTTCGGCACATTTGATGTGATTTGATGTGATGCAGAAAACCAACGTTTTCTGCATCACAAGTGCTTGTTTCCATTAATTTGCACACTGCTATACTACATGAATTATACCAGTCACTCAGTTATAACCATTGTTGCAGAATACAAAGTGTCAACTTAAGTCCGTTACTTGAATTTCGGGTTCCAGGATTGCCTTATTGCTTGCAGAACGGCATTTGTTAAACATGTTATGGAACACCCTACAAATCTGTTTACTTTCGCTGAATTAACTGATATAATTTTAATTTATGTTGAGGTTTAAAATTTCTAACTCCACGAGTACCAAATCGTAAAACATTTTTTGCTAGGAGACTTAGAAAAACTGGTACGCGAAACCATTACGAGTAAAGGCTGGTAGATGAGATGATTTCGACGAACTGCAAATGTTTGAAGAGCAAATAGTTCATGCTGAACGAGTAACCTACCGTATCAGAAAATTGTCAGAACGCGTAAATGTTTCTTCTGCAAGCGTACGGCAGACATTATGTGAACAGCAGTTGTATCAGTTTCACAGTGCACCTGCAGACAAATGAATAAACGCAGAAAAATTTCAGTGGTTCATTTTGAAATTATGTATACGTTTTTCAGCAATATTTTGGTTACATATTGAACATCATATTTTACAGTAAATGGAATTGTTAGTTCTTGAAACACTCATGGGCCGAAGAATACGGTTATCGGTACTCATCATTATCAACAGTTTCCTTTAATGTTTGGTGTGGTGTTTTTTGGAGACAATCTTATTGGTCCTTGTTTTTCAGCAAGGCTTTCAAGAATGGCATACCTGCATTTTCTGCACAACAAATTTTGGTAACTATTGGAAGACATACCCTCCTTGAAAATCGCCAACGGATGTGGTTTATACACGACGGTGCAGCAGTTCACTTTTCCCTTAACGTACAGGCCCTTTGATTTAATAAATTAAATAATCGTAGTATAATGTAAACTCTTTCGTAATGCAATTTACTTATTTTTTCCTGGATTTTTATAACAATTGAAATATAACACATATTTAACGTTTTTGCTATGATTAATATAATAAGCAAATAGTTATAATCCATGACTTATGTATTTAATAAACTGAAAACAAAAAACGAGCAAAAAAGCAATGAATTTTATGTGCGAACCGAGAACATTTTGTTTCTGCGCATCTTCCATATTGCCCTTTCGTTCCTTCAATGAGCATAGCCCTCGTGGGTAGCACAGTGGATATAATCACCGTCCTTACTACACCGATTGGAAAAGACCTGAGTTCGAATGCCGTCAGTGACGTGAGGAATTTTTATGGGCCTTTCTCACAACGTGGCTGAGTAAGTTGGTCTCAGGCGAGGATAGTTAAGTCGCGCCTAAAACCCTGGAAACAACCAACCAACCAGAGAGTTCACGGAAACAAACACAATATCCGGCGCTTCAGCTACAATATACGACAGTGATATATAAAATACTAAATATGAATTTATAAATACAATATATAAATACTCCTCTCCAGTTACATAGCTCATGTAGGTATTCGAGAATAGATATAGGTATTTTATTTTCTATAGAGTACCTTTGGATATATTTTCGTATGGGTTGTGACGCCCAGCCCAGTGGCAAAACTAGTAGCTACTATACCACCAAGTCCCCCACCGCGGGTGAGCCTGAATGGTCGATGGGAGGGGACCTTGGACAGTTGTTTTGGATTGGTGGTAGGTAGGCTTATTCGTGAATTTCGCAGGGGGGTTTGGACGGCGAGAATCTGTGGTTTCGGTACTGTACTTGGTACTTCCCTACTGTTTAACTTCCGGGGCAAAAGTACTGTTTTCTTTCCATTTATTCCGGCGCTGTCTGTGATGAATGCCGCTTTCTGTTTTAAAAAGTATGCACGTAGAGCAAGAAAGTATGCGAACCGCTCATTCTGGTACTGTCACAAAGTAAATGAAACGAAGGTTAATCCACTTTTGCAACTTTATAGCATTCCATTAATTAAAATATGTGCACGTTCTGCTATAAGTTACTAATTAATGAGATTACGAAATCAGGGTATTTCAGTTTATTCAGTACACTAAAGAAATATCTCCACTGACATATTCCAGTTCACTATTACCCATTTTTCACCATATTTGTTAATGATATGGCACGCTGTATAAACGAAAAAGTGTCGTAGCAGTGCCTGTATGTATCTCCCGATTTGAACCAACGTTCTTGAGTCAACGAGTCCTCTTAATATTTACAATTTATGCAAACCCAGTTTTAAAACTGCATTGATAAAATAGTTGAGCATTTTAATTAACATAAGTAATAATTAATGAACCATATATATTAACATAAAAGATCTTTTTATATATATTAAATATAGAGTGACCAAAAAGTGTTTTATTATTTCAAAAATACATAATCAAAAGCCTGTTAGGTGGAGTCGTGCATCTTACGAATCCACAAATTCATTTCATAAAGTTGTTTGTCAAGTGATGCTAGTTATTCATGTTTTGAAGCCTAGGAATCAAATGGCGACGATTCAAAAAAAGAATCAATGCGTGTTTTGGCCATCATAGACGAGTGGAAGTTAGTCAACCCTCTCCCCCCCCCCATGAAAAATGATCATTCATGAGTATTTTGCATCTACATTCACACATGAGGAATTATTATGGTTTGAAAATGTCAGAAGGTTATCAAATTGTAGCAGGGTACTTAATGATTTTGTAATAACTGAGAGCAAAGTGGAGGAGAAATTGTTGAAGTTAAACATAAGAAAAGCACCTGGGGTGGATGGGATCTATCCATTTATATTAAAGGAGGCGGCAAAGCAACTAAGCAAACCCTTAGCAATAATTATGAGAGCATCCTTGGACTCAGGGGAGGTTCCCACGGATTGGATATGTGCAGATGTATCCCCAATTCACAAAGGGGGATCGAAGGGTGACACGAGTAATTACAGACCAGTTAGTTTAACTTCTGTTCCGGGTAAAATAATGGAGTCACTGGTTAAAGATGCATTGCAGGATCATCTAGACAAGACTGCAGCAATAATTCAGACACAGCATGGGTTTGTTAAGGGAAAGTCTTGTCTGACGAATTTGATTGGATATTATGATGTAGTTACAAAGGAACTGGATGCAAAAAATAATTTTGATATCATATATTTGGATTTCAGGAAAGCTTTTGACACTGTTGCGCATGGAAGACTATTGTACAAATTGGAGCAGAATATGGTATTAAGGGTAAGTTGTTACAATGGATAAAAGGATGGTTAAGTGGGAGAAGACAGAGGGTGGTAATTAATGGTTGCTGCTCTTCGTGGACTAATGTTATTAGTGCAGTCCCACAGGGTTCGTTTTTGGGTCCACTGTTTTGTATATTTATCAATGATATTGATGAAGGTATATCAGGCTTAGTGTCGAAGTTTGCAGATGATACAAAGGTTGGCAGGGTTGTTAATGACAGTAATGGCAGTGTGCTACTGCAACAGGATCTAGATAATTTGGGCAGATAGGCTAAGAAGTGGCAACTGAAGTTTAACCTTGACAAGTGCAAAGTACTGCATATGGGTAGAAGTAAACCGAGAGAAAAGTACCAACTGTGTGGTACTACACTTAAGGTGGTAGAAAACGAAAAAGACCTGGGAGTAATTGTGCAGTCAGATATGAAGTTTTTTGAGCAATGCAGACAGGCTGCCAGGGCAGGTCATGGGGTTTTGTCAATGATATATAGGAATTTTACTAGCAGGGAAAAGGAGGTGATTGTCCCTCTGTATAAGGCAATGGTCAGGCCGCGCCTTGAGTACTGCGTATAGATCTGGAGGCCTCATTTTCGGAAGGATGTCGATTTGCTTGAGCGTGTACAGAGAAGGGCAACAACATTGGTCAGGAGAATGAAGGGATCCTCTTACCAAGAGAGGCTTAAGTTCTACAAATTGCAGTGGCTGAAGACTAGGCACCTGCGCGGTGATCTGATTGAGGTGTATAAGGCCTTGAATGGGTTGAGCACTCTGAATTCTGATGGGATCGTTTCACTTGTTCAGATTACGAGCCTAAGGGGGTATAAATTCAAATTAAGAAAAGACATGTAGAATGGATGTGCGGAAATTTGCCTTTAGCCAGCGGGTGGTTAATTGCTGGAACAAACTTCCATCTGTCGTTGTGGAAGTTGATAGATTAAATAAATTTAGGGAGGAACTGGACAGGCCTTTGGAGGGAATGGTGTGATTTTTTTTTTTTTTTTTTTGGCCGATGCTGCTTAAGCTCATACATTGCTTTCTTGCATCACATTCCGCTACTACTACTACTATCTTAGATACGAATATCAGGTAAGACAAGGAAGATCCACATCTGTCTGATCTACCTAAAACATACGTGCGATGCTACTACAGGAAGCCTGAAATAGTATAGCAAGTCAATAAGGAGTAAAGGGGTAAGGAAATCAGCGATGTGCATTGCGCGTTGAAATGGCGGAGTGTGCTTATGAAACTAGTTTATCATAGCGCGTTTTTAGGCGCATTCGCATATGCCCACTCTTGCCTATCCTTCCATTCGTACAAGTGATAATTCGACGTTAAGTGGGTGAATTTTCGTTAAATTTTGCATTTAGATGTTTTAGAAAGCTTTATGGAACTGTGCCAAATTTCACAAAAAAAAAAAAAAAATCGGACAGATTGAAAACCGACAGTTATAATTTTTTTTTATACATGCCACACAGGTTATCTACTTACTCTACTGTATATTGCAGTTGAAGAAGCATTGGATTTTTTTTCCCCCTTTGCCGAATACTCATTAGAGCAGAGGTAGGCAACCTGCGGCTCTTTAACTTTTAGCCCACATGAAGCACAATTTGAAATGGAGTTATAGGACTTAAAAATCAAGGACATGTGTAGTGCAAGACTAAAATGCCTTAAAACTGAAATTGAGGATTTGTAGAGGCAAACAATGGTCAGGCCGCGCCTTGAGTACTGTATACAGGTCTGGAGGCCTCATTTTAAGAAGGATGTAGAGCTGTTGGAACGAGTACAGAGAAGGGCAACAAGATTAGTGAATTGAACAAAGGGTTGCTCTTACGAAGAAAGGCTTAAGTTTTGCAAATTACAGTGTTTGGAGACTAGGCACCTGCGAGGTGATCTGATTGAGGTGTATAAAGCCTTGAATGGTTTGAGCATGCTCAATGCAGATGGGATTCTTCCTCTTGCTCGGAATAACCGCCTGAGAGGGCATAAATTCAAATTGAGGAAAGACGGTTGTAGGATAGATGTGCGGAAGTTTGCCTTTAGCCAGCGGGTGGTTGATTGCTGGAACAAACTTCCATCAGTCGTTGTAGAAGTTGATAGCTTAAATAGATTCAAGGCAGAACTTGACAAACATTTGGAGCGAGTGGATGGGTGAAATAAGGGTTTTTTCTTTTTTTTTTTGGCTGATGCTATATAAGCTTGCTTTCTTGTATCATGTGGCTTTGCTAATGCTAATGCTAAAAAGGCTGCCCTTGCAATTCTACATAAATGGATGCCGATAGATGAGTTGAAAAAGAAAAACCAAATTGTGTTCGATGCGTGGAGTAGCCGGGCACGTATACAAGTTTGAAAATATTTACGTTTGGACTTCTTTCAGTTTTCGATTCGATGAATTTCTGCAGGCAATATTTTCGAACATGAACTATATTAAAATTAAATCAAGAAACGGTCTGAATAATGCGAGTCTCTCAGCATGTTTAATGATGAAAATTACGTCATACTCGCCTAATGTTGAGACTCTCTCAAGAAGTTCAGCAGCAAAAGTCACATTAATTCATACCTAATTGGATGTTACGTTTTTTCAGTAATAAGATTTCAAAATGTATATATATAAAACATCTTCCCAAACACCTTCTATTCCGTTGTTTAACCCCCTCCCCCTCCTCCCAGCTTGAACAGAGGTGCAGTTCTTCAGATTCTCACTTTTTTTTTTTTTATTAGATCAAAAATGCCTCTTCACTCAAAAAATGTTGCCAACACCCCCCCCCCTCCCCCTCACATTAGAGGAATGAATAGGCAGTATGGCGAATGAGTAGAAAAGAAATGTTCTATGAAACTCGTTGCTTCTTTTTTGAGTAGCTTTTTTTTTTTGTTCTTAATAGCTTGCTAAACATATAAATAATGAGTTATTACTATTTGCTTGTTTATTACATTAATCACAGCAGAAACGTAAAATACTTGTTATAATTCAATTATTAGTAAAATCTAGGAATAAATAAGTAAAGTATATTATAAAAGTGTTGACAGCATACGGCGACCTGTGACACTTTATTCTTTGTTTCAGTTATTAAAATACATATTGCATTTCAATTTTTATTAAAATATTTTTACATTTTTTTAAATTTTTTATTAAAATTTTTATTAAAATTGAAAGAAATAAGTAAGCTACAATACAAAAAGTTGAGTAAATATTATGTTAAGGTATTGGGGCATTAAAGCGGAAACAATTGCATGTTATTAGTAATTAACAGGCAACAATTTCTCTGCAAGAATATTTGCTGATGCTATCGAGGCAGTGTTAGAAGGATCGGAAAATCTGCTAGCTTGTGGGGATACACAGACTAAAAGGTTAACAGTGGTCGCAGGCAGAGGCAAAAGTGATTCTTGCACTGCTTCCATTAGAATGAGCAGCAGCATGGAAAGCAAGGCAATTGAGATTTCAAGGACACTTTGGAGTCATAGCGGAACAAATAAATACATGGGCTGTGTTAGGGTAACTAAGAGTAGAAACAGGTGCATGTATACTTGCATGTACACCAATACTAGGAGTATAGTTAATAAATTTGATGAGTTTGAAGTGCTAGACAAGACATCAAAGGCAGATATTGTTGGGACATCAGAGACGTGGTATCACACAGATATAAGCAGTGCAGATTTGGAATTTGGGGAGTACAATGTGTACAGAAAGAATAAACAGGATAGGAAGATAGGAGGAGTTATGCTGTTAATTAAATGTAACACTGCGGAAATGAATCAACTTATTACATTGCAATATTGCTCTTCACGGCCGGCCACCAGGCCAGAGATTAACAGTGATAATACAATATAATTTTTTTTGTTTGGTATTTTTTTGATTTGTATTCATTAGAAGATAGTTCCAGCTCTTTTCAAAATGATTTCAATTCCTAAACGTTTTTTTAGTTTTTTTTTTTTTTTTTAGAAACGTCTACATATTTTTGACGATTTTACTAATTTGTCCCGTTTAGTTCCTTTTTACACTCTCCGTAAATTTGCGGAAAATGCTTCTTGTTCCATAGCCACTCAGCTGCAATGAGTATAATTTTTTGACTGCGTTATTTTTTTAAATAAAAAAGGTGATTTTCCTTGGATATTTTAAAAAAGTTTTGTTTTTATAAATAAGTTGTATGTGTTAATTCGAAATTAGGCTTGTTTCAGAAAATACTGGCTTACCTACTCGTTTGAAATTATCCTAAGAAATAAAGTTTCTCGCGTGCTGCCATCTGGTGAGTAACATTTAAGTTACATAAAGTCTACCATCGTAATTACAAATTCAGCGAAGCTCAATTAAGTTATCAACTCTGTTGCACATGAACTATATTTATTTTTTATATCAGCTTACTAACTCTTTAGGTTGTCTAGGATGGCCTACGTAGCCGAGTGGTCAGGAGCGGGAGTGCAATAGCACACGCTCCCTGACTGCTGAATACGGTCGAATTACCAAACCGCACTTGACCAGCGTGGCAGATTATGGTCCATTTCCCTCAGCATGAATTGTTGAGGAGGCTTCCATCCTGCAATGGGTTGATAATGGCTGCACTTTACCTTTTTTTACTAACTCTTTCGGTTGTCTAGGGTTGAATATCTGTTCCATGCTTTGTTAGCAGCCTGCGGGAATTGATCCCGTCAGATTAACTTGTCTTGTTATCATAGTTTCCATGATAATTTTAGCAGTTAAACCTTTATGATACATCGCTATTTTTTAAAGAATTTTATTTAGTACATCCATCACTTAGGAAGGAGAACCTAGATACTGTGTTATTTTGATGAAAGGCGTCATGTGAAATGTCGGTCAAACCCGGATTTACGTATAGCAACTGTATAAGTCGCCAGAATAAGTTCTACTTTTCCTGTGAACCTCCATGATGAGACACGCCAGCCGTGCAGCACATGTTGGGGTTGGCATGTACACCTGCCATAAATTTGTCATTGTGCATCTGTGCATTTTAACCATCATATACCGTATATGGTAATTCAAAATAATCTTCCCAACTCAAAAAGCAATTACATTTAGTGAGAGAAATTTCTGATTTCTTGAGGTTTTATTACCTCTAGAAAATTGCTGTCGACTGCTTTCTATCTTGTGGGGTGCTGAGTTTCTTCACATGGGGAATACCGAGTAGACCAGTCTTAAAGACTGTGTGCTAGCCTCAGAAAACGTTATGCATACTGTATTTCACAGATTTTCAGAACAATTACGCTCATTAATGTGTGGTGAATTGTACTGGTATGGGAGGATACGTAGGGCAGACATCTGTAATATATAAAATTTTGAGGTAACTAACCTTTATAGCTATTATCACAATAAATTTTTGAAAATTGGAAAGATAATTTTGAATTAATGTACTGTATGTGTATTAATTTACACCAAAAGTATTCAGACACTCCTTCCAATGTAGAGAAAGGCTACATTTATACCGGCAATCTCATATGCTGCTCCAATCTGGTTCCACAAGACAGCCATGGCCGTAAATAAAAGAATTCTTGATTCAGTCCTTCTAACAATAACCCGCGCATGCAAGACTATCAGTACGCAGACGCTCCAGGTGCTGGCGGGAGTTTTCCCGCTGGACCTGGAGGTTGTCTGGTGTGGCCTGTCATACTACCTATCTAAAGGGATGCCTGTCATTTTCATGGGGTACACCATCGAACCTACAAATGATAGAAGGACCGAAAAGACCCGATTATTGGGGCATCCGAAGCAAGAGTGTCAAACCCGTTTGACAAACAGTACCAAAGGAGAAGTGACAAGGAAATTTCTTCCGGACATGCACAAAGTTTACCCTAAATCACCGCCTTGGCTTTACCCAGGACTGCACACTACTTACCTCATGACGGGTCACGGACCTTTCAATGAAAAACTTGCAGCCTTTGGGCTCCCGGAGGATCCACACTGTCCATGCGGGGAACGCGAGAGCTGGCAACATTTGATGCACCAATGCCCGCTGTACGACGACCTATGTGGAATCCTAATCACCAGACCAACTTACTTACCTCAGGACCGGGAACACCATCTCCTGGACAGCTTCGACGAGTATAGTGCGCTCACCATATTTGCATAAGACTTATTTGCAAAAAGGAGAACACAAATTGCAATCGATGATGCGCGCCGTTTGCTCAGGGCTCCCTGCACATAACTGAGCATCCAAACTGGACCAGACTATGACCGTTATGGTGGGATCTCTCTCCCAGGATTGAACCTCCATCGCAAAGGATAGACGATCCATCACCATCTATGCGGACTCTACTAGACAACAATCTCTCTGGGCGGGACTCTTTCATGTGCGATGCAACGACTGGACATGACCACAGCAGCTCTGCTGCAGCACACCGCCTGGCGTTTTGAACTGGGCACCCTTTCCTAGTTCACTTTTAAAACGCCATCCCTAGGCAAGGAGGGGGAGGAGATGGTCATCTGTCTCCTCTCCCCCTTCTTCCCCTGGTGGGGATTGGTCCACTGACACTCCTGGGATCGCCTCCTCTTTCGTCTCCATACTTCTACCTGGTCTCCCCAATCTTCAGTCTCTTCTCCCCCCCCCCCCCCCCATTCTCTCTACCTTTACCGACCATTAACGTCCCAACTGCAAGCTGCTAAACTCCGATGTCAAAAATTAACCTAACCGTCATTTAAAACCCATCTCGGCCTTATCTAAACCTCTAGAGTCTAACCCGTTTTTTTTTTTTTTTTTTAAATAGGCCCTAGTCACTGAAATCTCACGAAATTAGGTGGCAGGGTCTGCCAGAGTAAATAACTATAATACTGGTATACCTGGTCTACCTCCACGGGTCCAAGTGTGAGCAGCGTTGGGTCCCAATTAGGATCTCTCATCCCACAGCGCCAGTTCTGCTTACCAAAAGTGGCCCACTGGGCACTCACATCCTTTCGTCCGGGCTTCGAGTCAAGCAAGCCGGACTTCTCACCCATTTAAAGTTTGAGACTAGGTTGAGGTCGTTTCGGCCCCAAGGCCCTCTAATCATTCGCTTTACCGGATGAGACTGATTCCCTCGAGCGCCAGCTATCCTGAGGGAAACTTCGGAGGGAACCAGCTACTAGATGGTTCGATTAGTCTAAATGATCAGTTGAACAACGGTACACGACACTACACCCCCACAATGTCCATACACTTTTAAATCTCTGGCCTCAACAGTGTTCTGTTTCACATGACAATGTATATGTGTATACTACGCGGAGATTGGGGGAACCCCTGGTACCGTTTGACACGAATACACTTTACTCTCATCTAAACCTTTTGCCTGGTGGACTCTACCAACCTAAATCTTTTCTGCTCTCCCCCCCGTGGAAGACGGGCCTCCCCAGGGTTGCCCCTCTTTCCCTTTAACTTCTGCACTCCAGGTGGAAATCTTCCTATCATCCACCTTCTTTACTTTCACTTGTACTTCTTGTCTCATACTATCCCGTGCTCCATTCCATTAAAAAACGTCTGACTTTCTTTTTTTCTAGGTGACCTTCCCTGGCAAGCTTAGGCGATGCCAGATTTCGATCCAGCCAGAGACCTATGCCCTACTATCTGGCCCACCTCCACGTGGTGATGGACGAGCAACGGGAGCCCTAGTTCTCCAAGCGCCCTGCGGCTAAGTGGCCAGAGGAACAACAGACTAACACACCCAGCACTACACTATCCAGACTACACAATAACTTATACTCCTGTGGCCTTTACAGAGTTTGTACTGCGACACAGAGTATACTATGCGGAGTTGGGGAAGGCCCTGGAACAGCAAAGCAGTAAACACTATACACTGTGTTCTCCACACCGTGTGGAAAAGGCCTAGGTCTGAAACCTGTTGAAGAATTTTTATTGACATTTTTTTCACACTGTAAACGGACGAGTTAGTTGATAACGAGCGAGGTTGCACGGTTCCTCCTCCTCCAAACTATAGTTTTTTTAACGAGTAAAACAGACAACATGATCATATTATGCAATGCCACTTACACATGGAATACAGTGACGCCTTGTGCTTTAGTTGCTTTATCAAAAACAAAACAATAGTACTTCTTAGTCACATGCGTTCTGTGTAACTACTAACGCCTTTACAAAGCTTGGATTTGAAATCATAAAGCATTCCCTGGATAACCTTGATTCGGCATTTTTCACGCTTTTGGCTTTTAGGACACTTGAAGACCATTTGAAACGGAGTTGAAGTAAGTCACAGTAGCTGGTGGTGGATGCATACGCTTGTGGATGTTTGCCGTCATTCTTTCACAGATGCCCAGTGGGACTGAGATCTGCGGAGCTAATGGGTTAAGGGAGAATGATGAAGTTTTTTGAATGTTATAAAAAACCAAATCTTTACAGATCTGGCTCAGTAAGCATAGTGCGTTGTTCCGGTGAAAGGAGTCATTGCCATTGGCAAACTGCTGGAACCTTAATGGGATACACTTCATCGGCAATAACTTTCAGATAGTCCATAGCTATCAGAAGTTGTTGGGCTCCTATCATAGGAGTCAAAGGCACCAAACAAAACAATGACAAATCCATTGTCTCTTGTTTTCGCTCTACGCGGTGTCTACCAGCGTGGTGTGAAAGGAAATGCGATTCGTAAGAGAGCAGCCTACCTTTTTCCCTCGATGTTCGGAAGAGTCTCAAGTAATAGTTATTGCTTAGCTTAATTTTTCAGCACTCACGTCATAGTAATCCGCTTAGTTGGTTGAAAGTTTTGCCACGTGCGTAGTGGTTAAGAGATTCTTATAACTTACGGGGATTATAAATTTAAAAACTAAGTTATGGGCTTTAAAAATTTTTCTAAGAAAGGAAAGTGCATCTTCCATTCTATGGTTGTCTAATTAAAATAAATTAAATGAAGTGAAATAAACCATAGAATGGAAGGTGCACTTTCATTTCTTAGAAAAATTTTTAAAGCCCATAACTTAGTTTTTAAATTTATAATCCCCGTAAGTTATTAGAATCTCTTAACCACTACGCACGTGGCAAAATTTTCAACCAACTAAGCGGATTACCATGAGGTGAGTGCTGAAAAATTAAGCTAAGCTATATCCACGGTCTAGTCATTACATCACAACACATAAGGACTCCTTAAAGTATCATCAGTAATAGTTAATTGTCAAAGTGGGGTAAGTCAGATGTGTGGACTTTTGCGTCTTCTGTTTACTGTGTCGTAAAGTATGTTACATTGGTCGACAGAAAATGAGTCTGAACTGCCCGGCTTTGTATTCAGGTGGGATAGGTGACTCCAATACTACCAATACTTTACAGCGCGGCTGAATTAGTTGGTCTCAGGCGAGGGTGGAAGGGTTATTTTCTCCTGGAAATTTGTTTTTTTCGTACAGCAAACAAGCAAATCTACCACAGAACACGCAATTTGCAGTTATAACGGCGTAATACATGGTCTAAGTCGGTAATGTGCCTAAAACCCTACAATAAGAACAACAACTAAATATTTCACCCTTGTGATGACTGGTTGTCTTATTCTGAATTTACCAATCGAAAATAAGACTGGTTTTTCATAACAAGAGATTGTGAAGTCCGTCAGACGTGTTTTTTTTTATGAAGAAGAACTCTTTGTAATTAAATATTAAATATTAAACTTTATACAATAGCCAGTTTGTTTACAAATGCTAAACATTTTGTCATGTAATGCAGGAATTCTCAAACTGTGTGTCGCCACCCCCCCCCCCCCCCCCCCCGCCATCCCGTCGGCTGCCAGTTTTTCTTAAATTTTACTTCGGGTTTTAAATTTTTTTTTTTTTTTTTTTTTTTTTGCGTATTTTAGATACAGCGGATTATTCAAGTTGCAATGCTCTCTTATTATTTTCTACAATTTGATTTATAAATGAAAAGTAAGTGGCATATTTATTTTTTGTTAAACTCTAACCCAAATGAAATCATTAGTCTTATTGTATGGGGTTGGAGAACATCTTATATGGTAATTACTACCAGCGATGACATCTGGAACGAGTATTACGCTACAGGGATTCATTCTGCACCATGATGAGGAAAAAAGAGTTTGAAATAACCTTATTGCCATAATCTAAAAATTTAATTTCAAGATCATCTGTACTAATATTGTTACATCTTTTATGTGCAGTAATACTGGTCATCATGTTTGGTAACAGAATATGCAATTTCTGGTTATATGACTGTAACAGTATTCAGCCCCATCCTGGTACGTGCCCATTATGAGTTGCTTTCATGATGTCTAAATGTTACCGACATTTGGGCATCTGTAAAACTCACTTTCACAGAATGCTTGTGTTAAATATAAGTTGTCTTTCTGTGTTGTCCACTCAAGGCCTACTGAAAAGAATCACTCTTTCTGGACTTCTCTACTATATACAGAAAGTTCTTCCATTAAAACTACAACTGCGTGATGAATATTGATACGGGAAGTAGCTTCCGCTACGGATGAATCACGCAAAGAAATTACTTCTGCCAAACTATTAGTCACGTCTGGGTGATGATAGTGGAGCCATCTAATACGGCGATCGATACAACCATACTGAAGTAAAACCCAGAAGCAAATGAGCCATCCTAGTATAATAAACTGGATGCTCTCTCTCGAGAGGTAATAATACCCAGCTAGAGAAGGTTGTTTAAGTGGCAGAGTTTGTTTCTCGGTACTTAAAATATTCGAAATATATAATTCAGGATTTCCTATGAACCACTCTGAAAAATACAGAATTCTTATGTGTAATTGTAGTTCGACAATACAGAGACTAATTTAAATTTTGCTTTGTATATCTATAACAAATTATCATTAATTATATATATGCAAAATTTTGTTATATATTAGTGCTGGGTGTATAAATGATTTTTTTTTAACTTCTAGAAGTTACTTTTTTAGTAAAACGAATAATTGAAAGAAATCCCGACTTTCATAGTCGCATTCGAACCGTATTAATAGCACAATAAACAAACATTTGCGATTCATTGCTGTTTTGAGTCATGCGAAGAAAAGTAGCAGGCAAATGTTAAGGATGAAAGTTTCCAAAATCTGAAGAAGATATTTTTCCATAGTCCTTCTAAATCAAGTTCTTACCCTAGTGCAGACTTTTGAGTGCCACCGACAGCAGTGTGGAGAGAGTGTTAAGGAAGGTTTTACATTTAATAGAAGTGTTAATAGAAAAACAACAACAACGATATGTTGCTATGTCAATCATAATGCGTTGACATTTTTTCTTGTGGGTGACAAAGTTAATAGACCCAAATGTAATGATTTGGGGCTCTGAAAAAACCTGCACATAACAGAGAAACATATCATGACAGTTCTAAAGTCAATATATTCAATACATTTCGCTCTCTGAGCAGAAGAACACTTTATCAAATCTTTATAAATTTTATTTGTGATTGGTTATTATTGCAGGTATCTAGAAAAATTGCCTTTCATTTCATACTGTGTTAGGGTGACCGGATGCTGACAACCACATTTTTCCCTGGGGCATTATAACTCCCATCGTTTTTGCGCAAATCAAAGCCTAGAACCACAGTTGGGACAAAATATTCCTCCGTGGCTGTTTAGTAGCTTCGCTCCTTGTAACTCCATTGAAGAGGTCTGGGTTCGAATGATGAGTGGTGACTTTTTCCGTCTAGGCTATAGTTAGCATATCTCAGACGGAGAGAATAGGGTTTTCCCCGTGAGTTATTCCAGGTTTTTCAGCCAGCAAAAAATACAAATCATGCCTTGAATACTCACTTGTACTGACGTAATACATAATGGCACAATATGGTCCAAGTCTCTGATACACCTAAAACTGAACAACAAACGGACAATTTGAGTTTGCATAAAATAAGAACAATTAAAAAAATCGGAACAGAGAGAATTTTGCCATTTTTAGGTATTATTTTCTCTAAAAATAAAATAGCAATTTTTATAAAAGAGAAAATATGGTTTCATATTTCGTAAAATAATTACTTAGGAATATTCGCAATAAAATAAATCAGGATCCAACGGATTTACTCAATCATATTTTATAGAACGTTTTGTCCAAAATCATAATGTGATCAGTAAAAATTTTACAAGTTAAATTCAATTAAATTTACATAATATAATGGCATTGACGGTTTCTATATCAGTACTATTTCATTCATCTAATCAATGAATATTGAGAGGACGAGGTAACATTCTAAACACACACTTTAAATAATGCGGTGTTTTAAAAGTATATTCCAGGAATCTTCCAAGAATCTTCCAAGAAAATATAGTTTTTAGTGAGATTGATTAATTATAAATTTATGATTACGAAATCTTTTAAATAAATTGTCGATTTCTGTCAAAAATAATTTAAGAACTCGATACTGGCGTGATCAGTTTTAGTAATTTTGAGTAATGATTCGCGAATTCCCGATACTATTCTTCAACATTCCCATTACGTGCTGGAATGACAAACAAAAACCAGATAATTTGTCAGTTTTGTCTTCTTTTAATATACAAACTTTGGAAAAAAAAAAAAAATAGTTGTTGTTGTAGGGTTTTAGGAGTATTAGTGACTAAGGCCATATTGTTCTTGTACTCGACATTGTACATTTTGACATTGTACTCGTTCCTGACCTCGCAGTAGCGTTGTCGGAGGACGTCCACCTCTGCTTGGGGCCAGAATCTTCTGGCACGTTAGAATCTCTTCCTATAGCTGTTTACCCTTTGTCTTATCTCTTGCAGTTCGTTTGACCACCATGGCACAGCCCTGGGTGTGGTTGTTTTCTTTGTATAGCTATATTAGCTGCATCTGTAATGAGTTGGACTATCTTCTGTTGATGTTGGTCTGGGTTGAGCCCATGTGGATTGAAGTTGCTTGTAGAGTCTGACAGCACCCTTTGGAACAGGTTCCAGTCTTCTTTAGATATATTGCATCTTTGATTTGGAGTTGTTGCCTGGTTATGGTGAACCAGTGAGGGAGACAGTTTGAATGTTAGTACTCGGTGGTCTGGGGTGATCTAGTTTTCCTGTACCACCCAGGGTGTGAGATGGCCAGCCATGGAGCTACTGGCAAGGCTATGGTGGATTTCCCCAGCATGCTGTAAAACGTGGAGTGCTGATTTTGTCTATTTAAGATAGTTAAGTTGCTGGTGGAAATAAAGTCCTCTAGTCGCTGTCCATTCCTGGTACCCCGGCGATCAGCTGTCTCACTGTGCCAGGCAGGTGATCTGCAGTTGGCGTCCATGCCAATGATCAGTTTAGCATTCGGGAGGTGTAGTTGCAGGTTCTGCATGTATCAGATTGCAGTCATAATGTCTTCCCCCGGCCGTGCATAGATGGAAACTATGTAGAAGGCTCCAAGGGAGGATACTATGTGGGCACAGACTGCCCAGTTGGTGCATAGGTCAGTGATCTTGGTTACAGTGAGGTCAGGATTCCGAACGATGATAGCGGCCAAGGGAGTATCATCCTCAGTCTGGACTATCTTGAACTGGAGGGGAGGGGGTATCCTCTTACCTTTTTGCTGTGGGTGTAGGACTCTTGAATTATGAGTATGTCCAGGCTTTCTTCTTGTGTTTTCTTTACCATTGGCGCAGCAACTGCTATTGATCTTTGCGCATTATGCTGCGCATTGTTAAATTAAATTGTATGTCTAGTTAAATTGTATCTGTTTTGTCTATTCTCCATAATCGATCCTCATTTGTTGTGTGCTCCTAGGTGGTAGACGTCAGAGTGCCTAACACATGGATGACTGGACCCAGGGTATCCCAGCAGAACATCGCCCGAAGCATGACACCGCTGCCACTGGCTTATTTTCGTCCCACGGTGCGTCTAGGTGCCATAATAATTTTTCCACGTAAACGACGCACACGTACCCGGCCGTCCACATGGTGCAACAGGAAACGTGATTTATCGGACCAGACGACCTTCTTCCAATCACTCAAGGTCCAGTTTCGATGCTCGCGTGCCCATTGTAGGCGCTGTCGCCGGTGAACCGTGGTTAGCATGGGCACTTGAAGCGGCCTGCGGCTACGCAGCCCCATTTTCAGCAGGGTTCGATGTACTGTGTGTTGTGACACATTTCTCATCACCAGCATTCCAATTACCGGCGAGTTGCGCCACAGTCGCCCTTCTGTTGCCAGGTACCTTCCAGGAGAGCCTTCGCTCACCGCGAGCATCGATGAACCGTGGTCGTCAAACACCTCGCCGGCTCGTCTGGCCATTACACCCAGTCGTCTGACCATTACAATTTGGCCTTTGTCAAACTCGCTTAAGTCCGCTGCCTTTCCCATCTGAAGAACAAGAGTAACACTTATTAACGGAGCTCAGTATCGGGTGTTTTTATACCGTGTCCCGACCCGCGCACGTGCCGTAGTTCACCTGCAGTTGCTTCGATTTGTATAACGACTCGCTGGTCATAATGTTTTCGCCCCATCGGTGTACACGATCAGTTCTTAAAATTCTATCCCCTCATTAAGAGTGCCTTGAACTGCCACTAGTTATATCAGGAGTTTTGCACGAGATTTTATTCACCTAAACAAGCATATTTAGTTGAGAATCCCTACACCCGAGCAGATTAGATGCACTGTACCGTCTTCAAGAACAGACGTAACATGGAAGCTTGACACCTCTGGCCAAATATCAGAAATGCGCCTTTGTTTTAGTAAATGTAACTAAATTATAAAAATAATAATAAATTATTATCCATAAAGATAGTACATTTATATAGGTTTTACAATAATTGATTTAGAAACTTCGATTTTTTATGGGCCTGCTTAATTTCTTTTGCTCTTTGTTAACGGCTGTGTAATATTTGGTATTAAATTTCAAATAGACGATGTGTTCGGGCAGACCAGCGTGCAGTAATTTAATTAACTGTTGGGGGACAAGCAACCATAATAAATTTTACAAAAAAATGTTGGCTGTGTTTGATACTCAGAAACAAGGGTCTATGTTTTCCAATATACAGTGGAAGCATTCTTGGTCTCTAAAAGCGAAAAAATTCAGATTCCAGATTTCTGCAGGAAAGGTTACGATAACCGTTTTGTGCACCGCCGTCTTATTTTGTTGCTAGATTCTATAGGGCTTATCCCATGGAAAATATAGATTGCAACTGCAAATATCCAACTGCTGGCAAACATATCGCACGGAAGATAGACGCCCTTATTTCAAATATTATTAGCTGTGCAAACTTGGCGAGGTGGGAACGAAGTCTGCCTGTGATTTTCACTGTGGGCTAAGGTCAAAAATTTAGTGTGTCTCAAGGACATGTTCCCATCTAATGCAGTAGGCCCCCATAATGCTCTCTTCATAGATCCTTGCAACTTTTGCGTTGATAACAGCTACAGAAATCATTCACTCAGAAATACCAGTTCATTGATATATAACACAACACCTATCTCTAATGTAGGACATGTTCGATTTAATTGTGATGGCCAGCTTTTCTTAAAAACTTAGCTTACTCCTGACAGACTACCAGTATTAATGATATGAAGGAGCATTCATTGCGCTTTCAGAAGAGGTGTTAGTGAAAATGCCATATAGACATTCTATGCAAATGTATGTAATCCTAGCCTGAATTTGTAATTGTAAATAAGTATACTGTACTTGTTAACCTGGTGATAGTAATAGATTAATCTGTAAAACGTTTACATGTTTTCATGGTCCCATAACTACTATCTGTACCTGAATATATAATTAAACACATCATCTGTAGGCACAGGTGGATGCATTGCAACTTGTATTATGCCATCCTTGCTTTCAGGCTGTGAAGGGGCAAAACCTTGTGTTTAAATAATAATAGCATTATCATTCGCAGAGGCATATAATGCAAGAAAGAAGCAAGCTTACACAGCATCAGCAGAAAAAAAAAAAAAAAAACAACCCTTTGCATTTCATCCATCCATTCGCTCCAAAAGTTTGCCCAATTCTTTCTTGAATTTTATTTAAGCTGTCGACTTCCACAACGACGGATGGAAGTTCGTTCCAGCAATCAACTATCCGCAGTTTTCTATTCTATTCCACTCTAATATCTATTCTACAACTGTCTTTCCTCAATTTGAGAGTATGCACCCTCCGGTTTGTAATCTGAGCAAGAGGAAGAATCTCATCAGTAATAACCAATAATAACCTGATGCCAACATTAACTAGGAACGGTATGCCGAAACTTTGAACAACATGCGCCTTAGCATCAAACACAAGCGACTATCTCGACCGACAAGGGTTCGCCCAGCTTGATACCGTACGCCAACATGTTGCCAACTGACTCGGTTCATGCTTAGATGAAAATTCTGTGTTGGAAGTACTTTGAAAGGCTGTAGCTGTCGTAGCCAGAATAATTGTCTAAGTGATTCTATCCACTGACAAAAGAATATTTTAAAGAAGACAAAACACAATATTGCTGTAAGTACTAAATATGCCTAGGATTGAGAAAAATAAACTATAATCGCCGTATACGTGCTCAGAATATAAAAATAACTGTATTCTTTGGAAGTAAGGAGAACAGTGAAATACAGTCGATGGGTCGAGGCATTGAACTTAGCGATTCCCAAAGCACCAGAGGTTGCCATATTAGTAGTCCATCTGCTTGTGTAGTTGAAGCAAAACTGCAACGCCCTAAACCGATGGTGGCTAACATTATCAGCAAATGGAAACGTCATGTTGCTGCTACAGCCAGAAAATTCAGGTAGATCACAGGAACTGACAGAAGAAAGATCACAGGCCGAGCTGAAGACTGGTTCTTAAATCCCATCAGACCTTTTCGAATATTGTGAGCCAGCAGTTCTTGAAGATCATAGAAACTGATATTAGTAAAACGACCATGCATAGCGAGCTGCATGGCTTCACATTTTAAGGAAGAACTGCAGCAAACAAGACCAATCATCACAGCACGCAAAATGTTGCTAACGTTATAATAATTATAACAGTAATGTGTCATTCATGAAATTAATTAGTAATTTTTCCTTCAATGTAAAGGACTTTTTAACAATTTTTATTGAGCCAAGTTGAGCATACATAAAAGGAGACACTAATGAACAACATTCAATTTTTAAAAAAAGCAAAAAAAAAAAAAAAGCGCTGGCGAATGCAACAATGGAGGACCATGATTGAGGGCCACTAAGAACCCCTGGAATTTACATTCCTTAACTGTGGCAGTGTGATTATGGTGGAAATGGTTGCTTTGAGTAGTTGTATGATACTTGTGTAGTTTTCTTGTGTGAGGCAAGAGCTTAATTTCTACGTTGATTCTGAATAGCTCATACCACCTGTTTTTTATGGTATGCATTGCTATCAGATTAAATATATCTTACGGTGCTTTAAATATTCAGTCTGAAGCTGAAACTACAACTGCATTTTAATTGAATGCATGTGATTTTCTTAGATTCTGTGTTACTCCAGTGTTAACATTAATTGTAAACCGCAAGTGACATGTCTATCTTCTATGTCATTTTGCCATTGAAGCTTATTTTGCTATCTTAATGAAATTAAGTCAATGTTTTCCTTAATTAATTCTGTTTGTGTTTCGCTTCTATTCCGTAGTGAAAATCTCAGGACCCTAAACAATGTAACACTTTAGCTATTCCCACCAGAACCTTTCCCTACACCATTACTCATATACAGTCAACTTTGATTTCCTCAACTTCCACACACGGAGTGCAGTCATAGGTAGCAATAAAACGACACTCAGTAACGTGTTGCCATTTCTTTAATTTATTAAATCACAGAGGTGAAATACCTGTTGCATTTCAATTTTTGTTGAAATCTAGAGTAAAATAAGTAAACTATCTTACAAAAAGTTGGTTGAGTATTACGTTGAAGTATGTGCACTAAAGTGAATATAGTTACATTTATATTGTATGCTATATTAGTTAATCAATTAGTAATTAGATGTAAACAAGTTAATTAGTTATTATTTTTTTTCCAATTCAGTTAAAAGTAATTTCGAAACTTATTTTTTCAAAACGTCCCAACGTTGCGTGGACGAAGAAAAAAATATAAACAATTCTTGAACTGAGTTTAAAAAATCTGTTTCAAAATTAATTTTGGCAGCATCATTAACCACCAAGTGGACACTAAGTGCAACGCAGAGTACAAAAAAAAAAAAAAAAAGAATGGTGGTTGATATCTAAAGTTTTTATTTGCAAACCATTGTTTGCCCTTCATTGTCATATCCTTGCCCTCGCATATTATTAATATCAAGGCCTAATTCATTAAACTTGTTTAAAATAAATGCACTTAACCCTTCTCCTGTCCAATTTGTTATAGGGGAAAAACCTAAAAAGTGTTCTCTTATATCTACATTTTTGTTAACTTCATTTAAATTTACAAATCTAATTATAATATACCTCTGAAACGATACTCCCTATAACGTAACTGACAAGTTTTTAATTGGTGGCGACTAGGTACGGACGAGTAATTCCCCTAAATTTGATCCAGTTGTCTCAGCGAACGCATCCCTATCGTTAAACGAGGTATTACTGTATAATGGGCTCTCAACAGCTAATATAAATAAAATAAATTTTTTGTTATACTTCGGGAAGACCACACTGTCAGAGGAGTTTGATATATGAATGAAGAATCAAACAAGTTACAGGTTCACTATCTAATCATTTTTAAAAAGTTTATTATGACAAGAATTTCTTTATTTGTATTTTTTTTTTTTATTCAAATTATGCTTAGATTCTACATCATTTCGGCCGCCCGTGTTCATGGCACACTCGAACACGGGGTTGGCGCGGCCATGGGTACAATGATCGCGAAGTCATCCCAAACTCTTATCGCATTATACTGGGACACGAACAAGGGTTTGGAAAAGAGTTAAAATAGCATTAATCAAAGATTAAAAAGTATAAAGCAAAAGTAATCAAAAAGTATTAGTATTACGAGGGGTTTCCGAAAAGTAAGGTAACACATTTTTTTTTTTTTTTTTTATTATTAATAATGGTGAAAGGGAATGAAATGAAACGCGGTGGACCGATAGACCCGTTAATAACTTTCAAAAAGACCGCCAGTGCATTGTTGCGGTACTGTCGCCTCACAGCAGATTCCAGTTGCAAAATGGCGACTACAGTGCGAGTGTGGTCCGAAACAGGTGTTCGTGAAGTTATTCGCTTTTTGCAAGCAGAAGGTTCTTCACCAAGTGACATTCACCGTGAACTGGTTGCTGCGTATAGCGAAAAGGTGATGACGAAGAAGCATGTGTGTTTTTGGTGCAATGAATTTAAAGCAGCCCGTGTTGTTTTTTTTTGGTAGTTGTTGGCGCTTCGGCTTCTGTGGCCATAATGCACCTCCCAAGGTTTTTGCAGTACTTTGATCCAAGCCCAAGGCGGGATTCGAACCCGCGACCTTTGGGTTGTCAGGCAGGCACTTTACCCACCTGGCTAGCCCGGTCGGCCGCAGCAGCCCGTGTTGACATTGAAGATTCACGATGGCCACAGTATTCTGCAATCGCCAAGGCATTCTGTTGGTGGATTTCTTGCCGAAGAGAGGAACAATCAATGCACAGCTTTACTGTGCAACGTTGGAAAAACTGAAAGCCAGCATTCGACGCAAACGACCAGGACTCCTGACAAGCGGCTTGATTTTGTTACACGACAACGCAACTCCACACACTGCCCACACCACTCGTGAGTGATTGCGCGCCGTAATCGTTGGGAAACTCTGTCACATCCCCCTTACAGGCCAGACTTAGCGCCTTCAGACTTCCACTTGTTCGGCCCTCTGAAAAACACCTTTCAGAAAAGCATTTCACCACGGATGAGGAAGTTCATCAGGCGGTGCGATGTTCGTTATTGCGTGTGGGCACTGACTTCCTCAGTACTGGTATTGATAAACGGGTCCATCGTTGGGACAAGTGCATCAATAAAACTGGAAACTTTGTGGAGAAGTAATGCATGTTCACTTATTTCTTGGTGTGTAATTTCAACTTCGTATTATTAAACATCATCGAGAGAAAAAATGCGTTACCTTACTTTTCAGAAACCCCTCTTAGTATTAGTGGCAAATTATGCAAGAAAGCAAGGCGCCTCCGTAGCCAGGTGGGCAGGAGCAGCAGTGCGTAGCACACGCTTCTTGATTAGACTGGGTTTCGAGCCCGTGACCACCAAATACGGAGGATGCAGAAAGGTCAGGGAATGACCACCGCATATCCCCGGAACAATATGGCCTTAGTTGCTAATGCTCCTAAAAACCAAATAACAAACAAACAAGCAAGAAAGCAAGCTTATACAGCCCAAAAAAAAAAAAAAACAAAAAAAAAAAAAAAAAAACACTACCTATATCACAATACCAGGTCTACTCCCTCCAATACTTTGTTCAGTTCCTCCTTAAATTTATCCAAACAACCCACACCCCCAGGGGCTCACATCTGGTGAGTATGGGCTTGGCATACCCAGGGTCCTGAGCTGGATATCATCATTCTTCCCTTTCTTGGTGATTCCTTTCTACTTCTCTCTCTCTCTCTCTCTCTCTCTCTCTCACAGGGCAATAGGGAATTTTTTTTTTTTTTTTTTTTTTTTTTTTGGCCAGTGCAGCATAAGGCCTAGGCTTCCTTGCACCACATGGCTAATAATAATAATAATCTACACTAGATTGAAGTTTGTTTTTAACAATCAGCTACCTGCTGGTGGAAGGCAAATTTCGCACATATATCTGCAACCACATACCTAAACTTGAATTTATGCCTCCTCATGTATGTAGTCTGGGCAAAAGGAAGATGCCGTCAGCATCGAGTTTACTCTATTCAGTCAAAGCCTTAAGTGGCTCAATCAGGTCTTCTCTCAGGTGCCTAGTCTTCAAATGCTGCAATTGGCAGATTTGGTCTTTCTTGGTAGTACCATTTTGTTTCCCTCACAAATCTCGTTGTTCTTCTCTGCACCAGTTCCAACAGATTCACATCCTTTCTAAAATAAGTCTTTCAGACCAGTATGCAGTACTCAAGATGTGGCGTAAACCATTGTCGTATATAGTACAACCTGCTGCCAAAATTTCTGTATATCATTGACAAAACCCCATTAGTTATCATGGGCATGGGCATGGGCATGCCCACTGACCATCTGGACCGCCTTCCCTATTGACCTCATATTTCTAACTTTTCCCCCGGCCTTCAGATCCTCCGACTCCGACTGAACCTCACAGCGAATGCCCCACACACAACAAATCTAAATTTTCAAAATTGTACATCACTCCGTCTTGGTTTAATCTTTTAGCGTCTCACACCATTAATCGCGCGCGCCTTCATATACGAGGGGGTATCAAAACGTTCGTACCCTGACCTAGATAAAACATCAGTAGGAAGATGCCATTTTTAATATAAATTGTCTACATATTCAATAACTAACATGTGAAATTTCATTCCCGTAGGTGGTTGTGAAACAGAGGTGGAGTCCCAAATTTGAGTAAGGGCGTTATGGTCGACAAAGTTGAGTATCGAACAGTGATCAAGTTCCTGCATTTGCAGGGCAAGAAAGCTCAGGAATTTGATGAAGATATGAAAGCTGTGTATGGGCAGAATTGTCCTCCTATGACACTGTAAAAAGTGGAAACGGGAGTTCCAATGCTGTCGTACATTGGAACGCCATCAACATTCGCAGACAGTGAGACGGTTGCAAAGGTTGAGCAGCTGGTGCTGAGTGACAGATGTGTGACAATTCATTTAATCTAAAATGCAGTGGGAATTAGATTCATATGCCGTGCTTGTGTCTTATGTCTGCTAATTGAGCGTGTTCTATGGTCGATTTGCTGGACGAAAAACCTCGGTTTCTGTGGATAAAACCTTACTATCTACGCCTGAGACCGACTAACTCAGCCACGACATTTTACATGACCATCTGCACATGTCTAAGGTTTCTGCACGATGGGTTCCAAAATTGCTGACCCCTTTGCAGAAACAATGTCGAATGCAATGTTCTCGCCAACTGTTGGATTTGTGTAATGCGGATGTTTAGAACCTTTTTGATCGGTTGGTGACAAATGACGAATGCTGGATGTATCAGTATGATCCAGAGACTAAAGAAACCATTGAGTGGACGTCGCTTTGATTCGTCTCAGGAAGTCATCAGTGAAGTGGAATCGTGGTTTCAGGCAAAAAGTGCGGATTTCTATGATCAAGGCATAAACAGCTGATCCACAGATTGGAGAAATGTGTTACTAAACATGGAGAGTACATAGAAGAGGATTAAAGTTCCTGTGAAGTTTCACCTTTCTAGGGCTATTATTTCTAGGTAAGGATACGAACTTTTTTTAATACCCCCTCGTATAATACATATATATATTTTTTTTTTTTAAAGGTCCGAGCCACTGAAATCTCAGGAAATTTGGTGGCAGGATCTGCCAGAGTATAAATATCACACTACTGGGTCTGCCCCCACGGGGCTGAGTACGGGCAATGTTTGGCCTCAGCAGGCGTCCTGTGGCTAAATGGCCAGAAGAAACGATACATAACACTACACTTACAAAACTTATACACTTTTAAATCTCTGGCCTTCCCAGCGAACTGGTACACCTACAATGAAAGCAATGCGGAGATGCGGAAAACCCCTGGTGCCGTTTGACACAAAATGCACTCTATGCTAGCTATCATAACAGCCTGGCTGCAATGCACAGAAAACTTCATATCTGACTACATAATTTCCCCCAGGTCTTTTCAATTCTCCACTACTCTGACTGTGATACAATACAGTAGCATATTAATCTTACATTACTGCCACCCATGTGCAGTAACTTTATGGACATAAAACACTCCCAAGTCTTTGTGATGTGGATGTGCCAACTGCAGGATGATTTGAGGCAGGAGCTGTTGTGATGGAAAAAAGGAGTATTTTTAATAAATGATTTAGAGGCACATTGATTTTGATGGATTAATTAAAAGATTACACATATAAATTTAGGAGAATTCTTTATAAGTGTGTTCTTGGTAAGTTCTTGAGCTAAAAAGCTGATGTGAGGGCAGAGGCGGTCCCAGGTAAGTGATAAAGAGACTATAACTCACCTTACGATCAAAATAATGTGGATTTTATTTTACTACAGCATGGGATTTAAAGCTCAGTGATTCAATGACGCAAGGAATTTTTGTTGGTCGTTTTCACAACGTGGCTGAGTTAGGCGGCCTCTGGCGAGTTTTTGTACCGGAAACTCGGGTTTTTCGTCCAGCAAACAGCAAATCGAGCACAGAGCACACATGCAATTTACAGACATATTATATACGGCGCAATATGGCCTAAGTTACTAATGCTGTTAAACCCTATAACCTCGCTTAATGATTTCCCTCTGGACAAAATTTAGCTCTAGCTTCCCTTATGACTGCCCAGGTAGCACTGTGGTATTGTCATCGTTCTCTCCACACTGGGTGGAAAAGGCCCGGGTTCGAATCCCATCAATGATGCGAGGAACTTTTATTGGGTTCTTTCACTCCATGGCTGAGTTAGTCGGTCTCAAGCGTTGATAGCAAGTTTTTTTTTCCTCCGGAAAAACGGGTTGTTCGTCCAGCAAAGCAGACAAATCGACCAGAGAACACATGCAGTTTACAGACACAGTACACATGGATCACCTAATTTAGGGTCACCTAGTAAGTAGCTTTCTCGGTGACCCTAATGTAACAGTTTAGTAGTTTTTTCTAGCTTCCTTTATGTGGATGAGTCTGATTTGAATAAAAATTTTAAATTTTATCTGCGTGAGATTAAGAAAGGTTTCAGAAGTGCCAAGAAGAATGGAGCTAAAAGTGTTCCTCCTTGAGGAAGACCAGTATATATGTAGGGTTGGTAAAAGGAGTTCTAAAAGTTATATACTAGAATCCTTATTTGCTGAATTCAGTAAGAAAGTTTAGTATGACACCAGAAATAAAATATTTTCCGTTAGTTTTTAACAGAGCTTTAATTTATACTCTATCAAAAACTGAGCTCAGAAGCAGCTATCCCCAGGAAGGCTCTGCTTCTAGATACTCGTCGACACCACTGGAAGGTAGGGAGGCACCTCCGTAGCCAGATGGGCAGTAGCAGCAGTGCGTAGCACACGCTTCTTGATTACACCGGGGTTCGAGCCCGTGACCACCAAATACGGATCGATGCGGAAAAGTCAGGAAATGACCACCGCATATCCACGGAGCAATATGGCCTTTGCTGCTAATGCTCCTAAAAACCAAATAACAACAGCAACAACTGGAAGGTGGGCCAGTTCTAGTAGGTGGGACGCATAAGATCTCAGGATATGAGACAAAAAAATAAATAAATAATATATGTATATAAAGTGCTTAGCATCGTAATACACAGCCATTTCTGAATAAACAGAAAATTTTTAAGGTGGCATCGTTTTAGGTTATATCTCATATTGTGAATGCCTTCACAACGAGTTGCCATGATATTGCACTACTTCGAATAAGTAACGCTTCACCTAAGGAGAAGACTAGTGTTACTTATTCTCAGATAGGTACCACCACCCAGACAGCACTGTTTCAGGGCTATTTGGCCCTTCGTCAGTGAGTGGGTAGGTACCCAAGTGATGCAATGATGGCAAAAACAGTTATGAAGTATAACTCCACAATATGAGAGATGCCTGATGGTGTATGATGTATTTAGACTAAGGCGCATTTAGGGCTAGAGCCTCAAGCTGCGAACAAATTTAGACTATGTATATAAAGTGCTTAGCATCGTAATACACAGCCATTTCTGAATAAACAGAAAATTTTTAAGGTGGCATCGTTTCAAATAGCCCTGAAACAGTGCTGTCTGGGTGGTGGTACCTATCTGAGAATAAGTAACACTAGTCTTCTCCTTAGGTGAAGCGTTACTTATTCGAAGTAGTGCAATATCATGGCAACTCGTTGTGAAGGCATTCACAATATGAGATATAACCTAAAACGATGCCACCTTAAAAATTTTCTGTTTATTCAGAAATGGCTGTGTATTACGATGCTAAGCACTTTATATACATAGTCTAAATTTGTTCGCAGCTTGAGGCTCTAGCCCTAAATGCGCCTTAGTCTAAATACATCATACACCATCAGGCATCTCTCATATTGTGGAGTTATACTTCATAACTGTTTTTGCCATCATTGCATCACTTGGGTACCTACCCACTCACTGACGAAGGGCCAAATAGCCCTGAAACAGTGCTGCTAGGGGGAGCTTGATGATGTCCGGAGTTTCCGAGAATAGGTAACAACAGCCTTCTCCCCTGGGGAAGCGTTGCCTATTCGAGGAGTTTATGAGTTTTTGAGTGGTGTGAGTTGAAGGAGTTACTGTCCCTTTCATTCTTCTACACTGTTTCTTTTTCCTCTTCCACTCCTACTATCACTTTCCCTCTACCTTTTTTGCTTTTCTAAGTCTAATAGGGACAAGTGGATATTCGAGTAGATATTCACATACATACATCAAATAGCCCTGAAACAGTGCTGCTAGGGGGAGCTTGATGATGTCCGGAGTTTCCGAGACTAGGTAACAACCGCCTTCTCCACTGGGGAAGCGTTGCCTATTCGAGGAGTTTATGAGTTTTTGAGTGGTGTGAGTTGAAGGAGTTACTGTCCCTTTCATTCTTCTACACTGTTTCTTTTCCTCTTCCACTCCTACTTTAACTTTCCCTCTACCTTTTTTGCTTTTCTAAGTCTAATAGGGACAAGTGGATATTCGAGTAGATATTCACATACATACATCAACTAGCCCTGAAACAGTGCTGCTAGGGGGAGCTTGATGATGTCCGGAGTTTCCGAGAATAGGTAACAACAGCCTTCTCCACTGGGGAAGCGTTGCCTATTCGAGGAGTTTATGAGTTTTTGAGTGGTGTGAGTTGAAGGAGTTACTGTCCCTTTCATTCTTCTACACTGTTTCTTTTCCTCTTCCACTCCTACTATAACTTTCCCTCTACCTTTTTTGCTTTTCTAAGTCTAATAGGGACAAGTGGATATTCGAGTAGATATTCACATACATACCTCAAATAGCCCTGAAACAGTGCTGCTAGGGGGAGCTTGATGATGTCCGGAGTTTCCAAGAATAGGTAACAACAGCCTTCTCCACTGGGGAAGCGTTGCCTATTCGAGGAGTTTATGAGTTTTTGAGTGGTGTGAGTTGAAGGAGTTACTGTCCCTTTCATTCTTCTACACTGTTTCTTTTCCTCTTCCACTCCTACTATAACTTTCCCTCTACCTTTTTTGCTTTTCTAAGTCTAATAGGGACAAGTGGATATTCGAGTAGATATTCACATACATACATAAATAGCCCTGAAACAGTGCTGTCTGGGTGGTGGTACCTATCTGAGAATAAGTAACACTAGTCTTCTCCTTAGGTGAAGCGTTACTTATTCGAAGTAGTGCAATATCATGGCAACTCGTTGTGAAGGCATTCACAATATGAGATATAACCTAAAACGATGCCACCTTAAAAATTTTCTGTTTTGGCTGTGTATTACGATGCTAAGCACTTTATATACATAGTCTAAATTTGTTCGCAGCTTGAGGCTCTAGCCCTAAATGCGCCTTAGTATAAATAATATATATATTTATATATATATCAATAGAAAAATAAAATAAAAATAAATAAAAAATATATATAAAAAAATAAAAATAATAAAATAAAATAAATAAATACATGAGCTTACATGAGACATGTATGGTATCTTATGTAGGACGGCACCTGAACGAAAGTTCAACTCCGCCTTTGTACACTATGATGATTACAGAGCACTGTAAAAGGCCAGAAATCTGTGTAATACAGTATTATGTTTGTGCAGTGTGTGTGTTTAGTTGTTTCTGGCCGTTTTGTCACCAGGCAGGCGATCACCTGGAAAGCCTGCTCAGTGTCCGGCTACATCACGGAGAGCTAGGCCACAACTACGCATGTACCGCGGCCGCCCTCGGTACCCTCTGGTTTACCAGCTCTTACTGCCCTAATATCAGAGCAAAAAAAAAAAAAAAAAAAAAAATATATATATATATACATATATATACTATCATTGAATTATATTGAATAAAGTTAAATTATAATAAAATGAATAAATAATTAAGCATTCATTAGAGGCAGCGACATGCAATTCCTCCATATGAAGCTGAAATACATCCATTATTCTAAATTAAATAAAACATAAGCCAGTAGTATGGCAAAAACTGTAGAGCGAAAATTAACATAAAAATAACCCAAATAAACAATCGAACGAAAAGAAAGAATAGATATAAATAGTAGCCCAGAAACCCTAATATAATTTCGATCTTTAAATCCAATTAACAAAAACTATACAAATTTTAGGATAATGCCAATTAGTTATTAATTTAGCGGTACCCCCCCGAGAGGTACCGTTTTTGATGTTAATTTTCGCTCTACAGTTTTTGCCATACTACTGGCTTATGTTTTATTTAATTTAGAATAATGGATATACATATATATATATATATATGTGTGTGTGTATGTATAAAAAATGGAAAAGTAAATTTAAAAAAGAGAAAAATATATGTAAGTAAATAAAAACTAAATAATAAAATCCTGTCCCTCCGGCAGCCCAAACCCAGGGTACCAGCAAAAATAAATAAGTAAATAAATAAAAATAAAAGCGAAATAAAATGGAGAAAAAAAAATTGAAATAAAAAATAAAAATAAATAAATAAATAAAAAAAGAGAGAGAGGAAAAAAAAAATAAAATAAATTAATTAAAATATAAATAGTGCCTTTATAGACATATATATATATATCTAATCCTGCACTGGCCAAAGGCCAGTACTAGCAGGAGTTTCCACTAGGAAGGCTAGGAGGTATTCCGCAGTTGAGTGAGAAGGCATCTCCGGCGATCAAAAGCATGACGAGCAAATTCTTGCAGGGACTGGAAATTTTATTTCATGCTCAGGAAGTCTGGCTCATTTCTGAGAACAGTGACACTAGTGGAGAGAACGTTCTGTTGAAGATCTAGGTATTGATGTGAGAGGTATAAAATATCTTCCCAGTCTTCTGGGGCGCCACAAGAACAGAGAAGTGATTCGGCAAGGTTGAGAGTTGCAAGTTTGGCATTAAGGACGCCATGACCAGAGAGTAAGTAGAGTGAGTACAGATCAGAGTGAAACCATTTCTGAGTGCACTATAACGTGGCAAAGGTGACGTTACGGATGAACTTTAAAGTAACAAGAGGTAGCGGACCATCTGTTTTGCCAACGCTGCATCAAAATATTCCAACATTGTGTTTTCTCTGCCTTGGGATCCACAGTTACATTGATATTGTTACCCAAGAAGGTCGTAGGGACAGCGTGCCTAATGTAGAAGAACAGGCCTCGGTACAGAAGAAATAGATCGAGGGGCAGACAGCCGTTAAGGTCCTGCACATTGCTAAAAGCATTTTACGTTGAAAGCTATGAAGTTTAGTCTGGAACGAAACCTTCTTCACATGCCAGAACCAGGCGGCCGCACCATAGGAACAAATTGGTAGAAACACAGCTTTGTGATATAACCGTAGAGAGCGAGAATTAAGACCTCAAGACTGTTTAGAGAGATGCAAAAGTGAGAAGGTAAGTTTTTGACTTTCTCTGAGAGATGTTCCAAGTGTTTAGTAAACGTAAGTTTACTATCAATGAACAGACCAAGAAATTTTAGAGAAGAAACCATGGACAGTGATTTGTTTTCAAGTTTTACAACAGGAGACCGTGAAATATTAAGCGAACCCTTAACCAGCATCATTTTAGTTTTCTTGGAGGATATGGATAATTTATTTATGGTGGACCATTGAGCGAGATCTGACATGACTAAATTGGCAGTACTTTCAAGAGAAGCACGGGAATTGCCCTGGATCAGCAGGGCGAGATCGTCTGCCCAAGCCAATTTGGAAGTAGAAGGAATAGTTTTAAGGAGCCATTCGTCAAGAACGATGTTCCAGACGAGTAATCCCAGAACACAGCCCTGGGTGCTGCCCCTAGTGACAGAGCGGGAGACGGAGTTAGACCAAGAAATAATAGAAACTGTATGATATTCAAAGTAATTGCTTAGAAGGTTATAAAGAAGAAGAGGACAATTGGCATCACGTAAGCGAGCAAACAGACGGCCACCATAACAGATCAAAGGCCGCAGAGAAATCAACAAAAATAGCAAGAACGTATTTAGTGTTTGCAGAGTTAACTCGAGAAAGGAATTCAACTACTGCTTCTTCAGTGCCTCTTCCAGTTCGGAAACCATATTGATCATCTAATACAAGAGAAGTGCTAGTGAAAAGAGAATTGAGTCTTATAGCAATCAATTGAGGAAAGACAGATGTAGGATAGATGTGCGGAAATTTGCCTTTAGCCAGCAGGTAGTTGGTTGGTGGAACAGACTTCCATCCCGTGTTGTGGAAGTTGATAGCCTAAATAAATTTAAGGCTCAGCTGGACAGGTATTTCGAACGAACGGAGGGGTGAAATGGAAGTATGTTTTTTTTTTTTTTTTTTTTTGGCTGATGCTGCATAAGCTTGCTTTCTTGCATCATATGCCTCTACTAATGCTAATCTTTCAAGTGTTTTGGCCAAATGCGATAACAGAGCAACGGGAAGAAAGGACTTGCCACTCGGGGTGTTTAAAGGTTTAAGAATTAGTTTAAGAAAACCTGTCTTCCAGATAATAGGGAAAGTGCTTTCATTCAGACATTTGTTAAATATAGTCGAAGAAACCGTTGGACGGAGCTTGTTGGATTGCTTGATAAAGATGCACTCATGAAGGTCGAGGCCTGGAAAACCAGATTTGTTCTTTTTAAGACAGCTGTGTCCACCTCCAGCTGTGTACATGGCTGAGATTCAGAAGTAGTAGTGTAGGAGTTATTGGGCTGCCTTATTTGTTGATGAGTAGTTAAGTCATTCTCTGGGCAGTCAGAAGGAAGCAGATTGTCCGAGATAGTGTTGATGGTGTCCTTCGAGGTGAGAGTTTCGGTGCTGTTTGCAGGTACCGAACAATTAACATCAGGAGAATAGGATTTGTTCCTGGTAAGGCTTTAAACAAGGCCCCATGGATTCCGATTGCCAGTAGAAGTAACCAAGTTCTGCCAAGGTTTTATTTTACAGGTGGTGATGGTCTTGACCTATTGTCTTTCGAGAACCTGATATTCTGTTTTAAGACTTTCGACGTCAGGAGGTGGCCAGCTCCTGCGATGTCGTTGGTAAGTACGCCTAGCCCGATACACTTGGTGACGAAGCAAAGTAAGTTCCCAATTCCACCATGGAGTGGAATGGAAGGACTGAATTTTCTTTTTGGCTGCTTTATAACGAGTGGCTGAGAGCATCATTAACATAGGAAGCTAGTTCAGAAGCTGTAAATTGATAGATGAAATTTATGTTTTCAAGTGGGAAGTCAGTGTTGATTGAGTCATCAAATCGGTTCCACATGATGCGTCGCAAAGAAAATCTAAGGTCCTGTAGTGGAAGATTATATGCTTGTGCAGAGCAAATCACGGAGAAGGTAATCGCACGATGGTCACTTGAGCAAATTGCAAGACACAAAGTCTTACAAATTAAATTAAATGTCTATATAATTAATGATAGAATGCTAGATAGAGTGATATTGTAAACTTTACAAGAAAACACTTAAAGTCACAAATATTGTTTAAGATAGTGGGTCTCACGCTAATGGAATTTAATTAAGTGGAGTCTATAGTTAATGTAAAAGCAAATATACCGTGGAAATAAACATTAGAAAGAGTTTTGAATCAGTGCCCACACCTGAATCAGCAAGCGAAGATAGCAAGACGGAACAGTGGGGGGCCAACTGATAGAATGGCAAGGGACGGATTGCTCCAGAAATGACAATAGGGGTACCAGCGGGGGGCGTTCTTGTTTACTGCAAACAGAGCGGGCGTGGCGAGACGAATCAAGTAAATGGACGCAGATGTTTTCCGGATGGGTTCCGAGCTCCAGAAATTTCTAGAATATTCGAGAATTCTCTAGAAACGGAAGTCCTCTCTACACCGGAAGGGGCTCGACCATCGTGTCATGGGTCATAGGTAAATGAGAATGGAGACGATGATGGTCAGATAGAAATGATTGGTTGAGGAAAGGAGGGGCGTTACGAAATTTTGGGAAATAAAAAGGAAAGAGCGCGCGAATAAGAGCGTGATTAAGTTTTTTCAGAAGGCGATAAAGTTTTTTCGGAGGGTGATGAAGTTTTTCGGAGAGGTATATTTTAGGAGTGATGAAAGTTTTTTTCGGACGTATGATTAAAGTTTTTTTCGGAGGTAGGCTCGGGAAACAGTCCCCGGAAGTAATCCACCAGTAGAACCAGTTATGTTGAGTTGACTAAGTTCTGATAGTTTTAGTAAAGTATAGCTAAGTTACTGTAAAGGGAACTTTCTCGAGATGGGACATAGAAGTCCGAAAGCGTCCACTGAGAGATATGTTTAGGAGGACAGCGAGATAATGCTTACAGAAGAACACTGGACCGTCCTGTAGCCTACGGAAAGAAATAAAGTAATGGGAAGTGACTCCTACTGAATTATCCGGCACAGCAAGGAAGGATATGATACCAGGAATGATCGGCAAAGCGAATAGTGTCCCTGGCAGAAGTAAGCAGTCCGGAATCCGAGAAGAGCGTTTCCAAACCAATGGTGGACCCCAATGCAGAGCGGAAAGTCACAGGCCAAACATTGTATTAGCGGTAGGATTCAAATCCCCAGAAGTAAGTGATTAAACAACGTATATATCTCTATGTAATTGCAAAGGACTGCAGGGAAGATTAGATAAATATTAAGTGAGATTTAGGGAAACATACAGTTAACTCAGTGCATGTTGTATAGATAAGCAAAGATATATTGTAGAATTAGTTTAACGAAGGATTGATTATAGTTATGGTTTATTTGCTAATTAATTAATGGAAGGAAGTTAATAATGTTGGACGGGTTAACCTATAAAGCAGGTACAGTTGCATGTTACTTATATAATATTACTGAAGTAGGGAAATTAGTCGCTAAATGCTGAAGTTTACCTGAGAGGATGAAGAAATAAATAAACCAATGTATATTTCATTAACATGTAATTTTAATGTGTTAGGGTGAGAATAGAATAGAATAATGTGTAAAGTGGACATTAAATTCCAGAAGAAGAATTGTGTTAACCATGAAGAAGAATGTAGGATTGGGCTAGATAAGTATGATTAATAAATAAAAAATGTCAATTGTATTTAAGAAAGAGTTAGCTGAAACTGATCGTAGGAATGTGTTAGTTGCCGAATATTAAGAAGATGATGATAGGAGAGCCTAATGACCAGGAACGTAATCCATGCCATGTACCTATATATGAAGTGAATAATGTGTAATGAATTGCTTGATCTTTTATTTGTAATTATGTATAATAAACTAATTGTATCTAACTTAATGCAAATAGTGTTTGGTCATTTCTGAACACACAGCAAAAGAATCCAAAGGAGGAGTGCCCTAATATAGGAACTCCCACAGGACCGGAATTCTTCTGTGAGATAACTAGTCAGATGCAAAGTGGGGATTTTTAAGAATATAAATAATAATAAATACTATAGTAATAATATAAACAAAAAAAAATATATATATATAAGAATAAAACCACCCCCACAAAATGTTAGTATTTACTGTCCAGACATTAATGTTTAATGCTACTACCGCACGCTGTGGTAGCACCAAACATTTATTTTGAAGAAACAATCTAAGAAGTAGCAGTGATGTCTATATTTTATTCGCCATTTAGAGAGCTGAAGGTATAAGGTGAGCGCCGGGTTTATTTAGAACAAGTCAGCTCATGTGAAAGGAGAAAGTCTTCTATGAGTGGACCCTTGTTATCAGTATGGTTGGAGTGCCATAGACTGTATTTGGCATTAACGTCTGACCTTATAAGTTTGGCAGTACCTACCACAGAAATAATTTGATCGAGGTAGTAGTAGTAGTAGTAGTATTAGTCGTAGTGGCAGTGGCATGTGATGCAAGAAAGCAAGTGTATGAGCTTATGCAGCATCAGCCAAAAAAAAAAAAAAAATCACACCATTCCCTCCAAATGCCTGTCCAGTTCCTCCTTAAATTTATTTAACCTATCAACTTCTCCAACGACAGATGGAAGTTTGTTCCAGAAATTAACCACCCGCTGGCTAAAGGCAAATTTCCGCACATCTATTCTACATCTGTCTTTTCTTAATTTGAATTTATGCCCCCTTAGGTTCGTAATCTGAACAAGTGGAAGGATCCCATCAGAATTCAGCGTGCTCAACTCATTCAAGGCCTTATACACCTCAATCAGATCACCGCGCAGGTGCCTAGTCTCCAGCCACTGCAATTTGCAGAACTTAAGCCTCTCTTGGTAAGAGGATCCCTTCATTCCCCTCACCAATCTTGTTGCCCTTCTCCGTACACGATCAAGTAAATCTACATCTTTCCTAAAATGAGGCCTCCAGACCTGTACGCAGTACTCAAGGCGTGACCTGACCAATGCCTTATACAGAGGGACAATCACTTCCTTTTCCCTGCTAGCAAAATTCCTATATATCATTGACAAAACCCCATGACCTACCCTGGCAGCCTGTCTGCATTGCTCAGAAAACTTCATATCTGACTGCACAATTACTCCCAGGTCTTTTTCATTTTCTATCACCTTAAGTGTAGTACGACACAGTTGGTACGTTTCTCTGGGGTTACTTCTACCCATATGCAGTACTTTGCATTTGTCAAGGTTAAATTTCAGTTGCCACTTCTTAGCCCATCTGCCCAAAATTTCTAGATCCTGTTGCAGTAGCACACCGCCATTACTGTCATTATCAACCCTGCCAACCTTTGTATCATCTGCAAACTTCGACACTAAGCCTGATATACCTTCATCAATATCATTGATAAATATACAAAACAACAAACACCGAACACCGAACCTAACACCGAACCCTGTGGGACTCCACTAATAACATTAGTGCACGAAGAGCAGCACCCATTGATTACCACCCTCTGTCTTCTCCCACTCGACCATCCTTTTATCCATTGTAGCAACTTACCCTTAATACCATTCTTCTCCAATTTGTACAATAGTCTTCCATGTGCAACAGTGTCAAAAACGTTCCTGAAATGCAAATATATGATATCAAAATTATTCTTTGCTTCCAGTTCCTTTGTAGCCAAGATGAAGTGTAATGAGCTTGCATGAGAGTGAAAAATGTCAGTTTGTTTCTTAGCGTTAAGTGCTTCAAAAATATAAAAGTTTGTAGGTAAAGTTACGTGTATACTCTGCATCGTCGAAGCCAGAAGGGTTTACAGTTTCGTTGTAACTATTCATTACAACCGCGTTACCATCGCAGCTTTACAATGGGCAATGCACTTTCTGTGGCTTAATCTCTCACTGTGCAAATTTGCATCCAAGTACTTTACCTAGAGCGACAGTCATGATTAATATTCCTAGAAATTCTTTTAAGACATTAGCATTCTTACGTTTTGGAGATGAACCACTTTGTATAGCGATCATTGACGAGAAAATAACTTTCTTAATAGAGAAAGATTAGAGAAATTAGAGATTAGAGAAATTTCTAGATTAGAGAAATCAACTAAGAAATCAGTGACATAAATACTTTGAAATTATTAGCATAAAGTATGGATTATCTGGTCCTATAGTGCTTCTGAGTAAAAATACTCGTATGTAGCCTTGAAAATGTCTTTGTAAAGGCATATGGAGGAAAGTGTTCCAGTAGCATCATTGTGATCGTAAAAAAACTAGTGTCCCATCTTTGGGGTTAAACCTGATAATATAGGCTAATAATGAGTTAATGTTAAAGCTAGAAAGTATAGTGCAACTATCTCCTAGAGCAGATTCTAGAGTTTGTATTGATTTTAAGAGTGAAAATATTAGCAATTGCTTTTCTTGTTAGTTTATTGAATTCATTAACAGAAAACTAAATAATCCATGTCATAAGTTTGGGACTGGACAAGTGTTTCAAGGGTTCCCAGTTTATTCCTGATGCTTCTTACATTTCGAGTACGTTATTATGCTTAGCAATGTGAATGAGATATGACCTCCTTTAGGATGGTTTCCGTATCCGCGAGGAAAGATACCAAAGATGATGGCAATTGCAGTAGGAAATTGCCATCATCTTTGGATTCGGGTTTACAGATTGACCAAGTAGTTATTCCTGCCCTCTGTGTTCCTGTCTTTCTGGGTGAAAAACCTGAGTTTCTAGAGCGTATTATGAAAACCGTGTTCCTCTGCCACCGATAGTTCTCCCTTTTTCGATTTTTATTTTATTTATTTTTGCTAAATCTTTGGAACATTTTAGTAGTGAGACATTTAAAGGAGTCGAGAGAGGGCGTATTGCTTCAAAACCATGAGTCTAAATAGAGAACTTGGTGAGTGTTGTTATCTATCCAAGAAACAATATTTTTGTCGCTATAGTCATTTCATATTTTGTTCAGTTTCGTAGGTCATAATATTCCTATATACTGTACTTATATGTAATCCTGAGCATAATATCTGAATGAAGAAGTATCGATCGTGGATTAAATTTAATATGCACCTAACATCAGCTACTAAGATGATCGTGGATGACAGTTGCGCCATATCGTGTAAATTAGCAGTTTGCATGTGGCCACTGATGTGTTTTGCTTATTGTCGTCCGTTTTTATTTTTGCATCCGTTTTCAGTTTGTTTTTATTTTAGATTTTTTTCTGCCATTTTTCTATATTTTTAAGCATAATAATAATAATAAAATCGTCTTATTTTACACGATCATTTTTTAATAGGTCGCAGTATTTATTTTGTCTAATTTTTCGATGAAATTTGTGTGAATGTGTAGTTACTTGCTTTTCCTTTTTAGGTCTAATTAAATCTAATAAATGGAAAGAAAGATAACTTTGTTCTTTTCCTCTAAAATTACAGTGAAGGGTTGTAAACCCCTGGCCTTGGCTAAACAAAAGTTTAAACATAATTTTTGGCTGAACTCCAGATTATGGTTCCCCCATATGGCATGGCAAAATTCTGGACGGATTCAAGCAAAATAAGTGTTTCTTTTTTTTTTTTTTAATAGACTTTTGTTTTTGGCTAGTGAAAAAAAAGTTAGTTTACGTCAGTGATTCGCAATGGATTCAAGAATCCACTTCCTCTGGAGGTGTACCCATAAACTGGAGAATAACCTAATTTTTAATTTAAATTTATTCAGCTTTATTGTTGTTGCATCTACACTAGACCTCAATAAACCCATTGTATTATATAAGCTTTGTAACTAGCAAGTTGGCCTACAAATAACTGTTATTTCACACTATGCAGAAAAGTACCAAGTTCAAATCGCCACCTCCTTCACCAGAAAGACATTTATTTGTATTTTGTTTACTGTGGCAGAGTTAGCTGCTCTCTTGGAAACAATTCTTTTATTCACAAAAAAAAAAAAAAAAAAAAAACGACCATAGAATACTTAAGTGTTCACACATACTGACATCTTAGTGACCTTTGTTGCCTTGATGTGTATTCTAAACATTTCCAACATCAAAAACAGCAGCAAAGGTGGTAGATGACTTTCATCAACCGGTGAAATACCACCACTTTGCTTGGAGGCTTGAAGTGGCGAAACCCATGTTTTGTCTCTAGAGCAAAGTTTCTGGCATCCCCCTCCCAACATACTTCTCCTTCAACCCATGCACGGTACTAAGTACTATAGGTTTTGATATCTTTCGTGTTTGGGGTTTTCATTAAAAAAAAAACGAGAAGGGAAAAAAAATTATTGCTCTAGCTCAGCAGTTCCCAACCATTTTTGACTCGCGAACCCCTTTCAACATAATATTTTTATCCCGAACCACTAAGCCTATATTCTCTGAATCCTTATAATAGTTTGAAATTTTTATTATAAAATATTTCTAGTACTACGTTTTTATAACCAATATTGCATAATAATATAAAATTATTATTAAGTACTTATACATAACAATGGTCTTTGAATGAAATTTGAGAATGAAAAAAAATTTAGTGTGGAAAACATTTGGTGCTACTGTAGCGTGCAGTCTACTGGACGCTAGAGTGTGAGAATACACTACCGGCACTATAGCACGAGGTTTACTGGCACTATAGTGTATGCTAAAAATATGATACAGTATATGAATAAATATGAATATGATAAAAACACAAATTTATGTGCTAAATGAATTTTAATAAAGACTAATTATTAGCTTAAATATTATCTACGCTAATTTTACGTAGCGCAGTATTATGATAAAAACACAAAGTTATGTGCTGAATGATTTTTGATGTGACATCCGCACACCATAGCGTGCGGTCTACCTTCAGCTAAAAATAAGAAACCTGAAGTTTGAGAACAGAAGTCTAAAAATTTTACCCTATGCAGTGCTGTCGAAAGATTTCTACAGAGTCATCTTGACAGAAGACACTGTGGTTGCATTTCTATGTGAACACCATCTTCTGGACGCACCACAAGGAGTAGGGCCTTGTCATTGATGTGGTAGTGTCATGCAAGAAAAAATAAAATGTGACAGAGGTGGATAATTTAGGCCTATACGTCATTGTCCATGTAAAAGGGTCCAAACTTCAAGTTCTGTCCGGAAAGGCAGTGCATTCTTCCATTATATGGACAAGAACAACAAATTACACTGCAATCTGCGTTTGTGTGAAATTTCAGAACTGGTGTTCTTTTTTGTACTGGAAATACCAATGGATACGGCAGTTACTCTAATAGGAAAGTCTTACAATACTATAACTGACTGGTATAACATGTGCAGAGAAGTGTGTGGAGCCACTGTTTCTCACAGTGCACGAGTTAAGATTTTTGGTACAGAGCTTAACACCATTCACATTGAGTAAGCAAGATTTTCTGATTGACGGAAATATGATTGTGGGAGAATGCTAAATGGCGACCAAGCTCCTCTCTCCGAAGATAGTAATGCATTTGTACAAAACAATAGGCACTATAGACCAAGAGCTGATGGGCCTTGGGTTTTTGGTCTCAAGCAAATTCCTGATTGTCAATATTTTTATGCGCATTGGTGTGACCGAGGCATCTTATTCCCATCATTGAAGGGGAATGTGAATCTGGCTCAGTGATCCATTCCGATGAATGACCTGTTATTTGGTTTTTTTTAGGAGCATTAGCAACTAAGGCCATATTGCTCCGGGGATATGCGGTGGTCATTCCCTGACCTTTCCGCCTTCTCCGTATTTGGTGGATCACGGGCTCGAACCCCGGTCTAATCAAGAAGCGTGTGCTACGCACTGCTGCTCCTGCCCACCTGGCTACGGAGGCACCATGAATGACCTGTGTATAGTCTAAATGTCATGGGTTACTGCAATTTTATGGTGAACCATCATAAAATTATTGTGTTCTCCTTTAAAATCAGTAACTTCTTTTTCATCAGCAATTCTTCTTGCCTCATGCTGGACCATCTTTGTGGACACAGGAATTCCAATTGCCCTTTGCTCTTCAATCCTTATCTTCAATTCCCTCTCTAAATCAGACCATTTTGCTGACTTGCCTCTCATGGCCTTCTTCTGCCGTGGTGTTTTCAGTAGGGTTTCTTCTTCCCGTAGTCAGTCTCGGATTGTTTTCTCAGTTGGAGGAGGACCAAACTTACGTTCAGCAGCACAATTTCCAGTTTGCAAAAATCCAGTTTGCAAAAATGAATTTTTGCAAACTGGATCACTTTTAACTTGAATTCAGCACTGTATGAAAATCTTTTCTGAGCCATTTCTGGGCAGAACGTGGCAAAAAAAACGTAACCTAATATACCGGTAACAAGTGCGAAACAATGAGCGCAAAGGCAATAAGTGCGAAAAAGTGGGAAATGCAAGTAAAAAAATCTACACCCAGTTTTTAGACCCCAAATTTTTCGAAAAAAAGGGGCATCTTATACATGGGGAAATACGGTATGTCATTAATTTAAATCTACTGTTTAACCTGTTTGTATATAATTCAAAAAGGATATCATTTAAGCTAATATTTAGTCTTTATTAAAAATCATTTAACACACAATTTTGTGTTTTTAACCTATTCACATTTTTCATATTTATTCATATATCACATTTTTAGCATACACTATAGTGTCTGGTAGACCGCATGCCGGTAGTCTGCATGCTGTAGTGGCGGTAGACCACATGCTGTAGTATATTCTCATGCTGTAACATCAGGTATACACCGTAGGCCGCACACTGTAGTAGCACCAAACATTTATTTAACATGATATACTGTAAGATAGTAAACTAATTATTAAGAAATTGTGGGAGATGTGGTTTCTTTCATTGGAAATTCTTTACTTTATATTTAATTTTATTTTACTTTATTCTATATTTGTTTATTATTAGTTATAATTTTTATAACCCTTTTACCACTGCTGAATGGTGCAATATATATCGGCACTTCCTGTCACACGTTTGCTATGTAAAGGAGCATGACCCAAACAACAACTAAATATAAATTTTGAACCGAACTGCATAAATTAATATTAAACTATTTTGTAGTTTACAAAAATATACCTATGTAAATCTAAGCAGATGCCATTACAGAATTTTTAGTGCGAACCGCTGGTTGGGAACCGCTGCTCTAGCTGTGTACAAACTTCTGCACATCTATTCTACAACCATCCTTTTCCAATTTAAATTTATGATCCTCTTTGTGGTGTTATCTGAGAGAGAGTAAGGGTGCATCAGCATACAAAGGGCATTTGAAAAGTTATTGGCCTGAGTATGAAAGGATAGTGGTGCAGTGTTAAGAATTTCTGTGTTTAATTTATAACACTTCACATATTAACCCACCAAGTTTCATGTAGATACATGTCTTGTTTTAATTATAGGTCTTGATGTCAACAAAGTTGTGTGAATGAGGAAAAATGGAGAAAATGAGTCACTGGGCAGTCATTCAATATTTATGAAAAATGGGGCTAATGCCAAAGGTAATTCATTAAGGTATGATTACAACATTGCAGGGAGGATGCCCCTTCCTATTCCATCGTTAAGAAGTGGGCAGCAAAATTTAAACTAGGGAGAGAGGGAGCCTAGAAGATGACCCACGCTGTGGAAGACCTGCAACATCCATCACTTCAGAAGTTGAGAGTGTGCATGATCTGGTGATGAGTAATCAACATGAGGAAGGGAGACACAGACTAATAGATTAACAGCAGCCACAAGCAGAGGTGAAAGATATTTTTTCACTGCGTCTATCAGGACATACAATAGCCTGAAAAGCAAGATTACAAGGCCTACTGTGGGTGGGGGGGTCTGCATTAGACAAGCAAATAAAAGGGCTATATTAGGGTTACTAAAAGCAAAAACAAGTGCATATGTACTTGATTGTGCACTAATGCAAAGAGTATAGTAAGCATATTTGATGAATTTAAAATATTGGTTATGTCATCAAATGCAAACATAGTAGGGATATCAGAAACATTGTGCCACTCAGACATAAGGAATGGGGAATTTAACATTGTGCAGTTAGTACAATGTCTACAGGAAGGACAAACAGAATGGAGGAGTAATATTCTTAGTTAAGAAGCACATAGAATCTGAGGCAGTAGCCGACCGGGCTAGCTGAGTGGGTAAAGTACCTGCCCGGCAACCCAAAGGTCGCGGGTTCGATTCCCGCCTCGGGCTTGGATCAAAGTACTGCAAAAACCTTGGGAGGTGCAATATGGCCACAGAAGCCGATGCGCCAACAACTACCAAATCAAAAAAAAAAAAAAAAAAATCTGAGGCAGTACACCCAGATGATGTAAGTAGCAAGTGTGATGTTGAGTTAGTTTGGTGTGACATAAGCACTGGGAAAACAAAAATAACAGAGTGTGTTATAGGCCTAATGACTGTGATGAGTATAAGAAACAAGTATACAGAAAACTAGAGCGGACCATATAAATCAGAATGACTTATATTGGGGATTTTAACTTTCCAGATATTGACTGGAACTTGTGATTTGGTCACTTTCATACTAGCAAGAATTTTGTGGATTTATTGGATGGCTGTTTTTTACAGCAGCATGTTAGATAGGCAACAAAAAGAAGAAATACTGTTGATCTGATTATCAGCAACAATTCTTCATGCATTAAGAATATGCATGTAAAAGACCTACTGGGTGGTAGTGTTCTGATGTGGTATTTCCTTAAAGACATAACTACTGTCAAGGGTAAAGGGAAGGGCTTTTGTTTTTCGAAAGGGTGATTACAGTGGTCTCTGATAATTTTTTAAATTCTGTGCAGTGGGACCAACTGATGAAGTACCAACAGTAAATTCTAAATGGGAAGCAATCGTAGAAGCTATTAGGCTTTTCATACCGACTAAGAAATATTGTTCGTGATGTAGACCTAAAGAGATGTCACGTAAACTGATGAGACCTGTGGCAGAGAAAAATAAATGGGATATACTGTATATATAAATTATCAGGTAATAATAAGCCTATGGTAGAGATAAACTAGTTTGCAATCAAGTCACACAGGAAGTTAGGCATGTTAAGGCAGATTATGAAAAGTTTCTAGCAAAGAAAAGTAGCAAAGATTTCCTTACTTGTGTTAATAGTAGGAGGAATGGATTAAATCACATTGGTCCACTTGATGTTGATGGTTTAACTGATGATGGTCCTGCTCAAGTTGTTGACAAACTGAATAGGTATTTTGCATCTACATTTGCACACAAGGAATTCTTTAGGGAAGGGGCTGCCAGAAGTTTATCAAATTCTGATAGGGACCTAAATGATTTTTGTGATATCCAAGAAGAAAGATAAAGAGGAATTGTTGAAGAAGCTAAACATAAAAAAGGCACTTGGGGTGGAAGGGATCTATCCAATTATATTGAGAGGCAACAAAGAAAGTAAGCAAACCTTTGCTGCAATTATAGAGCATCTTTGATTCAATTCCTTTACCAGTAGGAAGCCCATGTGGACTGGAGATGTGGGAATGTATCTCCAATTCACAAAGGAGGAATAAAGGGTGACATTAGTAATTACAGACCTGTTAACTTCTGTTCCAGGGAATATTGGAATTTTTTTTGGCTGATGCTATATAAGCTTGCTTTGTTGCATCATATGCCTCTGCTAATGCTAATATAATGGAGTCACTGGTTAAAGAAGTAATGTAAGACCATCCATACATGAATGCAGTTATACTTCATTTACAGCATGGATTTATATTAATGGGCGATCTTGTCTGACCAGTCTGTTTGGATACTATGATGGAATAAAGGAAACGGATGTAAAAAATAATTTTGATATCATGTATTTGGATTTCAGAAAAGCGTTTGATACTGTTGCTCATAAAAGACTGCTATACAAATTTGAGCATTCTACCATTAAGGGTTAGTTACTGCTTTGGATAAAGGGATATTGAGTGGAAGAAGACAGAGTGGTTATTAATGGACTAATGTTATCAGTGGATTCTCCCAGGCTTCAGTGTTATGCCACTTGTTGTTTTTTATATTTATTAATAATATTGATGAAGTATATCAAGCTTAATGTCTGAGTTTGTAGATGATACAAAGGTTTGCATATTGGTTAATGACTGTAATCAAGGTAAGCTACTACAAAATCTAGAAAAATTAGGCAGATGGACTGAAAAATGGCAGTTGAAGTTTAACATTGACAAATGTTAAACTGAATACAATGTACAAATATACATTGTTGCTTACTTTTAAAATGTTAGAATTTTTTCGTCTTCATTGGACATAAACTGTTAATAGAATTCATTGGGATTTACATTCTCATGTTTGCTTTGTCAAAAAGCAAACTTTTGAGATTGTAAATTTTTTAATAGGAAATGTTCTATGTTTATACATTATTTACAGAGAAATCAATTTGAAGTACAGTATTAAACAGGAAACAGTTTATTACTGTTGCATAATCAAAATTATGTAACACAATGATGTATGCATTTATGTAGCATTAGTAGGAGTGATTTCACCTGTCTCCTATGCCTATAGGTTTTGATTTGCTGACTTTCTGCATAAGCAAGAATGCCATATGCTTAACCCCTTTTTTACAATTCATTATGTAGTGTAAGAAGAAGCCATGATGTAAACTTTTAAGATGAAGAGTAGAAAATTGAATTAACAAGTATAGTGGTTAATATAGATTTTATACTTGTTAATTTTATTAACAAGTATAAAATCTAAATCTTAATTTAGATTTTATTGTAATATGAGATGCAAATGATGGCTTAAAAAAAAAAAAAAAAAAAAGAGTGATTAACTAAAAGAAGGGGATTGAATTAGGTGGTAAATATATGATCAAATACAAATTTCAAGGCAAAAAATAGGTGACATATGCTGGATCAACATATACAGCTGAATATATGCTACCAAAAAATGAATTTGCTTTTCTCCTCCTTTTGTGCTATTTATCTACCAAATATGGAGTTAGAATCCAAAAGGTGATCATTCAAACATATATGATTAATATTTTTTGCTTGGTGAAGCAGTAATCTTTCATTAAGTTATATTAATTGTGACCAAAAAAATGTAATTTATTTATTATATTTATTTCTATTTATATATAAAACTCAGATTTTTAAAATTAATATTACATTTCAAATTACATAGAGAAGAATGAGGAAGGCTCAGAAGTCACAGCTTTGACCTCATATCAAAAAGACCGAATCAAACGAAACAAAGAAAAGGCAGTTTTATTAAGGAAATCGAGAGTTGCTCATTTCCCTTTAGTTAATGGGTAATGTTTATTTATATATTGCATTTTAGTGTTCTGTATATAGAGTAATAATATTAGTAACATACTGAAAAATTAAAATACATTTCATTGTTTTAGAAAAATATATTGTTTTGGTTACTACACAAAACTAGGTTAACAAAATTCCAGTAAAGGGTGCACAGGTTGCAAATCATGCTGGCTGTCTGTCAGATAGCAGCCTGTAGCAAGTTTGAATAGCTGAAATCCAGTGAATTATGCATGGTAGCTCTTGTTCATTTAATTTCTGCATACAACATGCAAAAAGATTGTAGCCTTCCATGATGACAGAATAACTTCATTTTTTCTTTAGATTTGTGTTCCTATTAGTTCTAAATGCTTTTATGAAATTAGTCTTATTAAAATTACAAGCTTTGGTCTCTTACTGAATAACCTGATAATTATTTATTTTGGTCAGGTTATTCAAGCAAGAATCCAAAACTTGGTGCCTCCGTAGCCAGGTGGACATGAGCAGTAGTGCGTATCACACGCTTCTTGATTAGACCAGGGTTCGAGCCCATGACCACCAAATACGGAGGATGCGGAAAGGTCAGGGAATGACCATCGCATATCCCCGGAGCAATATGGCTTTAGTTGCTAATGCTCCTAAAAACCAAATAACAACAACAGACCAAAACTTGTTATTAATGTGAGTAATGGGTTATTCAATAAATAAAAAATAAAAAAAAGTAATGCCCATCACAGCAGTCTATAATTCAAAATCACGTGCTACACGTCTTTTGCAAATTAATGCAAACAGAGAGCAATTTTTTTAAAAAGGCATTTCTTTCATGATTTGAGTACAAAAACCAAAGAAATGCACTTTTCAATATTTAATGTGACCTTCTTTAGCCTTTATCACCATCTTTACTCATTTTGGCAAGGAATCTGTCAGTTTTTTGCAAGTTTCACATATTTTTGGATCAGAGTCACACCTTTATAAGGGACAAAGTCCATTTTTTTTTTTTTTTTTTTTTTAGTTTGCCCTTATAGTAACCCATAATATTCAATGGGATTGAGATTAGAGGATATTCCAGGCTGTTCCAAGCACTTTAGATTGTTTCCCCTAAAACTTTTGCATGCTTTTTTGGATGGCAGGAAGCAAGGTTCTGCTGAAAAATGACATTCCAGTCACATCTAGCTTAGTCAACTTTGACAACACTTTTGTTTCTAAAATTGGTATATATTTGTCACTAATCATCATCCCACCTATAAGTACAAGGGATCTGGTACTTTGATACGAAAGAAAACCTCAAAAAATTTTTTTAATAGGGCATGTAGTTAGTCTGCTTCACATTCTTAGCAGATACTCCTCCATCTGACCTCCTTACATGTGTAAGTTTCATTTCATGCACCTGAAAGTGGCTTTCATCAGAAAAGCAAACCATTCTTCAGTCTTCTTTAGTGGCAGCTTTCAAAATTCTGCATGCCTACAAGGCATCTTTGTGGGGGGAAAAAAAAAAAAAAACTATAGACAGTCATTTCAATATATTTGATAATGATCAAGAAACAGGGCAAATATATTTTGGATTAAAAAAGCACAAAAAAAGTACATATGTGTTAACGCTTTAGAACAAAAACTGGAATCTAACATTTTAGAACAAGAACAAAAAAAAGTATTTTATTAGAATGTTTTTATTATTCCATTTCTTATAATTTATGGCTGAAAACAAATTTTAGAAGATTATGTAATGGGCTGGTAATAACTTTTTAGTTTTTAGTATCATACTTTTTAGTATGATAAAGTACAAACAAAAATGAAAACACTCCATAGCTGATAACAGCTATGAATTGATCTGTAATAGTGTCACATAAAAAGTTAGGCTGGCAAAGGCAGATTAGCATTAGGAAAGGCACATGATGCAAGAAAGCAAGCTTATATAGTAAAAGTAAAAAAATCTTCTAATTTCACCCATCCACTCACTCCAAATGCTTGTCTAGTTCTGCCTTGAATCTATTTAAGCTATCAACTTCTACAAAGACACATTGAAGTTTGTTCCAGCAAACAACCACACACTGGCTAAAGGCAAACTTCCGCACATCTATCCTACAACTGTCTTTACTCAATTTGAATTTATGCCCTCTCAGGCAATTATTCTGAGCAAGAGGAAGAATCCCATCAGCATTGAGCATGCTCAAACCATTCAAGGCTTTATACACCTCAATCAGACCACCTCTTGTGTGCCTAGTCTCCAGACACTGTAATTTGCAAAACTTAATCCTTTCTTTATACCTCAATCAGACCACCTCGCAGGTACCTAGTCTCCAGACTAGGTATACTGTAATTGGCAAAACTTAATCCTTTCTTTGTAAGAGCAACCCTTTGTTCCATTCAGTAATCTTGTTGCCCTTCTCTGCACTCGGTTCAGCAGCTCTGCATCCTTCCTAAAATGAGACCTCCAGATCTGTATACAGTACTCAAGGTGTGGCCTGACCATTGCCTTATACAAGAGGATAACACCTCCTTATCCCTGCTAGAAAATGTCCTGTATATCATTGACAAGACACCATGAGCTACTCTTGCAGGCCATCTGCACTGCTCAGAAAACTACATATCTGCCTGCACAATTACACCCAGGTTCTTTTCATTCTCTACTACTGTCAGTGTAGTACCACACAGTTGATACGTTACTCTGGGGTTATTGCTTCCCATATGCAGTACATTACATTTGTCAATGTTAAACTTCAGTTGCCACCTCTCAGCCCATCTGCTAAACTTTTCTAGATCATGTTGCAGCAGCGTACTGTCATTAGTGTCATTAACAACCCTGCCAACCTTCGTATCTTCTCCAAACTTGGACATTAAGCCTGATATACCATCATCAATATCATTAATAAAAACAGAAAACAAAAATGTACCCAACACTGAATCCTGAGGGACTCCACTAATAACATTAGTCCACAAAGAGCAGTGTCCATTGATTACCACTCTCTGTCTTCTCCCACTCAACCATCCCTTTTTCCATTGCAGTAATTTGCCTCCAATGTTATACTGCTCCAATTTGTGCAGCAGTCTTCCATGTGCAACAATATCAAAAGCTTTTCTAAGATCAAAATATATGATATAAAAGTTATTCCCTGCATCCAGTTCCTTTGTGACCACATCATAGTATCCAACCAAATTGGTCAGACAAGACTTCCCCTTAACAAAACCATGCTGTGTCCGAGCTATAACTGAAGTCCTGTCTAGATGAATTAGCATTAGCAGAGGCATGTGATGCAAGAAATCAAGCTTATGCAGCATCAGCCAAAAAAAAAAAAAAAAAAAAATCCACTCCCATTTCACCCCTCCATTCATCCGAAATACCTGTCCATCTAAGCCTTAAATTTATTTAGGCTATCAACTTCCACAACATGGGATGGAAGTCTGTTCCACCAACCAACTACCCGCTGGCTAAAGGCAAATATCCACACATCTATCCTACATCTGTCTTGCCTCAATTTTGGCGCATTATAGCCTTAGTTGCTGATGCGCCAATAAAACTAAACCACCAATCTTGCCTCAATTTGAATTTATGCCCTCTCAGGTGATTATTCTGAGCAAGAGGAAGAATCCCATCAGCATTGAGCATGCTCAAACCATTCAAGACTTTATACACCTATGTCAGATCACTTCGCCGGTGCCTAGTCTCTAGACAATGTAATTTGCAAAACTTAAGCCTTTCTTCGTAAGAGCAACCCTTTGTTCCATTCACTGATCTTGTTGCCCTTCTCTGTACTCGTTCCAGCAGCTCTACATCCTTCTCGAAATGAGGCCTCCAGACCTGTACACAGTACTCAAGGTATGGCCTGACCATTGCCTTATCACAAAGGAGATTAGGCAGGCAAAGGCAGATTATGAGAAATCCTTGGCAAAGGATGCAAACAAAAACAGAAAAGAGTTCTAAGGAAATCAGGCGGCAACTCAGCGTTGTTATGGGCCTATATAGAAACACTGCAGGATTATGATCCTGCAGTGTTTCTTTAACCAGTGCCTCCATTAATTTCCCTGGAACAGAAGTTAAACTAACAGGTCTATAATTACTTATGTCACCCTTTGATCCTCCTTTGTGAATTGGGTTCATGTTTGCACATCTCCAGTCCATGGGTACCTCCCCTGTGTCCAAGGAAGTTCTCATAATTATGGTTAAGGGTTTGCTTACTTCCTTTGCTGCCTCTTTTAATATAACTGAATAGATCCCATCCACCCCAGGTGCCTTTCTTATGTTTATCTTCAACAATTTTTCCTCCACTCTGCTCTCAATTATTACAATATCACTTATCTCCCTGTTAGTGTTTGATAAACTTGTGGCACTCCCCTCATGGAATAACTCCTCATGTGTGAATGCAGATGCAAAATACTCATTTAGTTTCTTAGCTTCCTGAGCAGGATCATCAACAGTTGAACCATCGATATACAGTGGACCAATCTGATTCATCCCCTTCCTTCTAGAGTTTACATAAGTAAAGAACTCTTACCTGTTTTTCTTTGCATTGTTTGAAAGATTTCTCGTAATCTGCCTTCGCCTGCCTAATCTCCTTTGTGACTTGGTTACAGACCAGCTTAAATCTCTCATAGGCATCTGTGTCACCTGTTATTTTATATGTATCCCATGCATTTTTCTTCTCTGTCACATGTCTTAGTTCATGTGACATCCATTTAGGCTAAGAAATATCTTGAACAATATTTCTTAGTTGGTATGAAAAGCCTAGTAGCTTCCAAGATTAATTCTTTGAATGCTTCCCATTTTGAATTTGCTGTTGGTAACATCATCAGTTGTTCGCACCGTGTGGAATTGAAGAAGAAGGAGACAGCATTCTCCGAAAGCTTCAGGTTTTATCGCTTTTAATCCAGTTTATTTTAGATCATTTTATTGCTTTGGTATATTTTTAAATACATTTTTAATGTTTTATCGTATTTTATTGTAATATTTTAGTCTTCTGATAGTGTATCACAGTATTTCATTATATTCTGTATATTTTATTTTTATAGTAAAATTTTTAATTCCTTGGCTGGTGTTGGTCTTTAATTATTGCAGTATGGAATTTCCCAGCCCCATAGGCCTGTTTGAGGATTTAGATCCTTCGAGGGCAAGCACCCTGTCCTTAAAGCTCTCATATAGGCCCATAACAACGTTGAGTTGTCTCCTGATTTCCTCATGCTGCTTACATTGTGCACACACAAAGACATTCCCCTTGGCAATATCGTGTCCCATCCCTGATTGCTCCACAAACATCAAACAAGCAGTACATTTTATGTGATTCAGAGGACAACTGCACCACTCAGTTCTCCTCTGAGCCACAGCACTCCCATATCTTGAGCCTTTTACTTTGCTGCTCTGATCTGAGTCATGATTTTGATTCAATTTCAAATAAAATTTTAATTTCAATACAAAATTATAACCCTAAACTTATATCCCAATGCAGTTATAACACTATATACAGGGTGTCTCAAAAATACACGGCATAACTTCAGGAATGAGTTCCTCATATGTAGACAATAAAAATATTTTATATCAACATAGTTCCGGAAATGCTTGGTTTCCGAATTTTGAAGGTCTGTCTATGACACTTAACTGTTCACATCACCTTATAGTAATTGTTCAAAGTCCCCCTTCTACCTGAATACAGGTCTCGCATCGATGTCTCATGGACTCGCGAAGATGAAGCCAAATTCCTGGCATGTTTCGTATTGTCTCACAACCTGCCACAATTTGATTGCGGAGTGTTTCCACATCAGCTACCGGAGTCAAATACACCAATGACTTTAAATGGCCCCACAAGAAGAAATCTAGTGGGTTTAAATCAGTGAGCGTGGAGGCCAGGCAGTTGGTCCATCCCTCTACTTCAGGAGTCGTAGATCTTGGTCGTCCTCTGTCGGCAGCATGAGGTGTAAAGGTCCCATGTTCACAAAGATGGTGATGGATACCTTCAAGCATTTTCCTGTCTGGACATCTTCGTTCTGGGAACCTTTCGTGGTACAAACGACGAGCCTCCAGAGCATTGCTGTACGCCAAACCGTACATAAAGTGCATATCCGCTTGCTCCTGATTTGAGTACATGGTTGGAATGGAAAACCACCAGATTCTGTCAGTACCTTGTGATGAAGGAAATCACCTGCGTGAGATAAGACATTCCGGTTAATAACTCTGGAACCAAGCATTTCCGGAACTATGTTGATATAAAATATTTTTATTGTCTACATATGAGGAACTCATTCTGAAGTTATGCCGTGTATTTTTGAGACACCCTGTGTGTGTATATATATATATATTTTTTTTTTTTTTTTCTGTATCGAGTATTACTCTGAGTTTCGTTATACAGGGTGGCCACTGAAAGACTGAAGGGTTTGAAAAAGTCATAACTTTTTCATTTTTAATCTTTTTTATTTTCTTTTTTTACAAGTTATAGAGCATCCCTTGGAGATTAAAATGGCTATATATGATGCCCAGCAACAAGTAAAACTCGTTGGGTTTTTCTATTCCAGTGAAAGATCAATTAATGAAACACAGAGAAAATATCTGCAACATTTTAAAGTCCTCCTAGCGATGACATGATTCGGAACCTAATCGCCCGGTTTGAAAGAATTGGATCAGTCGGCGATCTTCCGGGAAGAGGTCTAAAGTGCACTGACGCAGCGGTGGAAGCTGTACGGCAGAGCATCCTTGAGGATCCATCTACCTCTACCCGTCGTCGCTCTGCTCAACTAGGCATCGCCAGAAGATTGCTTTAGAAGATTCTGAAAGGGTGGTCAGTCTTTCAGTGGCCACATTTTAATCTCCAAGGGATGCTCTATAACCTGTAAAAAAAAAAAAATTAAAAATATTAAAAATGAACAAGTTATGACTTTTTCAAACCCTTCAGTCTTTCAGCGGCCACCCTATATAACGTCCGTATCTCCTATCAAGTTATATTTTACAAACGTAACATTAATTAATAATGTTACGTTTGTAAAATCTAAGTCATTATATGTATTTAGTTAAAAAAGTACAATTTAATTGGCAGCAACATTTAACAAGATTAATAAATTTTACTGATAATACTATACTAAGCTAACAGATTTCTAATACCGTACTATGCGTTTCGCTATCTAGTTTTACCTTAAACCTTACACTATCTAGTTTGGGATATACTTTGTATCGTATAACAATGGCGGCAAGTTATGAACGGTAAATCTATGGACACTTAAGTATTAATTAACTTTCAAAATCATGCTATCTAAATTCAAAATAAACCAACAAGCTTGACTAGGTCTATAAGCTACTTATAGAAAATAATTGAATATAATAATTAAGTCAATAAACGGCTAAATATAAATAAAAACTTAGTTTTGCCGGTGCTGCAAAAACTTGTAAAACATGCGAATTGTATACCCTTACTGATACTAAGTAATAACTTACAAAATCTCTATCGGAGTTTAAATTAAACTAAGTATCGTAACTAGGAATAGAAAGCTACTTCTAGAAAATAAATTAATATGCCAATTTAAGTCAATAAAACAACAAAAATTAAGATTATGAGAAATCGCTGGTAAAAAGAGCAAAGCATGGGGTAAGGCAGTGGTTTTCAACCTTTTTTTTAATAACGGCACCCCTGAGTAATTTTTTTTTTTTTTTTTTGCGGCACAACTACTGAATTTTCTGCCTGTTAGATCCGATTCTCTTTCTGTATATATCCATATATATATATATAATATTAAAAAATATATATGTTATATGATATTTATTACAATAATATAATTATAAAAATTACATTTCATAATACAAATTATATATATATATATATATATATATATATATATATATATATATATATATACAGTATATACTTTTATTCTTTATATAGAGGTACTAAGTAAACATCAATTATAGATCACCACAAAATTAAAAAGATACTGTACACATTTTTATAATGAAATAAACATATAAATTAAAAATAATAATAAGTTTAAGCAACTTAAACCCAAATTACGTGGCACCCCTGGAATGTTGCTGCGGCACCTCGGTTGAAAACCATTGGGGTAAGGAATTCTTCCCATATATAAATGCAAAGAAAAGGACAAATAAGATTGGACCCTCATGTAATGGATGTGGGGTAGTATTAGATACCCCAGCTGATGTTGCAGATGAACTCAACAGTTACTTTGCATTGATATTTGCAGAAGAAAAACTCTTTGTGTCAATGAGAAATTATGGGAGTGAAGTTGGAAAATATCTAATTAATAATATTGAAATTTCATACGATTATTTAATGAAAAATCTATCAAGCCTAAAGGCGTAATTCTCCTATGGTTGATGGCATATACCCTATAATTTTAAGGGAGGTGGCAAGTGATCACATTGAACCATTAAGGCTAATTATGAGAGCATCATTGGACTCAGGAGAGAATCCGTTGAATTGGAAAAGTGCCAATGTATCACCAATACCTAAAGGCGGTTCTAAGAGTGTAGTGAGAAATTACCAACCAGTCAGTCTAACTTCAGTACTAGGAAAAACATGGAGGCAGTGATCAAGGGTGGAATTCAGGATCATTTAAATAGAAATGGAATTCTGAAGGATACACAGTATAGTTTTGTAAAGGGGAACTGTTGTTTAAGAAATCTGGTTAGCTATTTTGACAGGGTCACTCATGAGCTGGATATAGGGAATAATTTCGACATATTTTTTATTTAGATTTCAGCAAAGCATTTGAGTCAGTCCCACATGAGTGGTTATTTTATAAGCTGGAACATGTTGGAATCACAGGGAAAATCCTTAGATGAATAGCAGGATGGGTTCAGGGCAGGAGGCAGAGGGTTGTGATAAATGGTTATTCTTCAGATTGGGTTAATATAAGAAGTGGGGTTCCCCAAGGATCAGCATTGGGACCACTGTTTTTTTTTTTTGATTGTCTTAAATGACATTGACGAAGGGATAGAGGGCGTGATGTCTAAATTTGCAGATGACGTAAAGATTGGTAGACTAGTTGATCATCACTGAGCAGAGCTTCTTCAAAGTGTTCTAGATAGACTTCAGGTATGGTCAGAAAAGTGGCAGCCTTCACTCTTTTCATTGTTTCCATTGGTGTACAGCAGATTTCCACTTGATAAATTTGTGATTCATTTCTTCTTCTTGTTTCAGCCAATCAAATGATATTGCAATCTACATTTTCTAATTCCTTTTCTAGCTCTAATATCCTTTCTTTACCGATGAGCGATCTTACATTGTAACAGGCCAAGTTCAGGTTCCTTGCATGGCAGCCTGGTCGTGCCCAGAGATCCTTTTCACCTCTTCCACTCTGATCCTCTCGCTGCTGTAAGAGGGAGAGTAAAAGTTGCTGGGGACTGAGGGCCATTTGTTTCATTGTGTTGTTATATTTAATAAATTGCTGAAGGGTTTGGTCTTTTCCTCTTCGTGGTGACCAGGCTTCTTCAAGAGAACTACTCTACACGTTGATTGCCACTAAAGTGATGTAACAGGGCTTACCTACGAAAAGGTGTGCATGAGTGGATTTTAAGGAGGCAGGCCAACCGGACTTCTTAATCTTCTAAAATAGAGAGATATTGGATCCATCATTGTTTTAGATTGAGTGTCTGATAACACACAGAATGCCGGTTCCCCTCTAAGTTTAACATAACGTTAAATTTTATCTCTTATGTACGTATTTGTCCTCTGCGGCAGCTTAGTCAACAAGGAAGATTGCTGCCTGCCAATCATTTGGTGAGGTCTAGATTCAATTCCCACTATAGACTGGTGGAATTCTGTAAGTCTCTTCAATTAGTGCTCTAGTTAGCCAATCTCTGGCAGAGGAGTTCAGTTTTCTCCTGTCGGTTATTCGATATTTTTCTACCCACACAACATGCAAATCATCTTGTGAACACACATGTACAGACAAAGGACACATGGCATCATTTGGAATTAGAAAACCAATATGGGAAGGGAAAAGAATAGGAGATGACTACAATAGGAAGCAGATGCTTTCCTACCCATAGTTGCAGTTGTGAGGTAATTGTACTGTGGTGTCATACCTATTTATTTTCACATATTAAATGATTTTGTATGTAATTATAATTGTATTGTAATTAAAATGTGTATAAAACATTAATATAAAGAAGCTGTGAAAAAAACTATATGTTCATTTGAAATGTTTTATGCTGATGGAAAGTCATAGGGTAACTTAACATTTTTCTCACAGGATATTCAAGAAAGATTAAGTTTATATGATCCATTCCAGTTCGTGTGTACTTTAGCTGAACTGTAATTTGGTTCCAAAGAGTTATCAGGGTACCTGTCATTTAGAATATTCAAAAAATTGAAGGTTTTTTGGGTTCCAGAATCAGTACAAATCTATAAATTTTTTTCAGTTGTTTTAATTGGGAATTTGTTTTATATTGATTATTTAAAATGTCATACATATGTGTCTCATTGATTTTCTGCACAATTTTCTTTAGTGAACTTATCCAGAAGAAAACTGTGAAGGTATCTACAAAATCACGTGATACCGGAGGTGGCTTTCTTTTGGAAGAGGATGAAGATGATCAGGAAGTTCAGGAAAGAGTTATTACACATCCACTTGCTCCTCCTATTGTAGAAGACCGACCCCACTGTGAAGAATGTGAACAAGAGTTTTTAGACTCATTTCTGAATACACATTTTGATGTATCTGTATGTGATAATTGCAGGTTTGTTTATTTGTGATGGCTGTAGATCATTGTTATAAATTTTGAGTGTCATATTAGTAGTGATGTATCACATCAGAACCTTGCCGTTCAAAGGGAATATGTTCTTGAAAGTTATCCACAGATGGCAAGATTAAGGGCCATTTTGAAAGGGCAGTTAGGCTCCCAGTTCACAAAAAAGGTGAAAGGGATTCTTGCATTGCTTCTGTTGTAACATGCAGCAGTCTGGAAAGCAAGGTGTTGGGGATTCTAAAGCACTGCTGTGGGCCACCATGGAACAAGTAAATATATGGGCTGTGGTAGAGTAAGGGTAAGAACAATTGTAAGTATACTGGCATGTATGCTAATAGTAGTAGCATTGTTAATAAATTTCATATTCGTGAAATTTATTAACACTGCTCCTAGTCATCAAATGCAGACATTGCAGGAATGTCAGTGATGCGTTGTCACTTTAGCATTAGCAGTAGCAAAGGCACATGATGCAAGAAAGCAAGCTTATATAGCATCAGCCAAAAAAAAAAAAACCCTTATTTCACCAATCCACTCGCTCCAAATGTTTGTCAAGTTCTGCCTTGAATCGATTTAAGCTATCAACTTCTACGACAGATGGAAGTTTGTTCCATCAAACTTCCATTGAATTTATGCCCTCTCAGGCAATTATTCTGAGTAAGAGGAAGAATCTCATCAGCATTGAGCATGCTCAAACCATTCAAGGCTTTATACACCTCAGTCAGATCACCTCGTAGGTGCCTAGTCTCCAGACACTATTAAATTTTGTTTATTATGAGTATGTGTATCCAGTTATTAGAAAGGCAAATGTATGTGGAATGTGCAGTTAATAAATAAATAAAATGTATTAACATATTAATTATGCATGCTGTAGTTTAAAATAAAACAAATATAGAGGTGAATACTGTAAAAGCATAAGCTCTTGCTAAAACTTAATGATGAAAACAATCAGTACTGTAAGTCCTTTCTATAAATAATTTGTACAGAAAACACAATTAATTGTATACAGGCATACCTCGGTTAACGTTACCTCTGATAACGAAGCCTCGATATAACGAAGTCCGCAATTTCAAGCCCCATTTAACATAAAAAAATATTCCATTTTTGTTTAATCACCTGAAATATAAACAAATATTGTCAAAAAAACAACTTTTAAGAAAAAGCTCTTTTGTTGTTAGACAATGCTCCGGGACATCCTACTGATCTTAACACGTTGGACATATGCATTCCTGTCAAAGTTGTGTTTCTTCCAGCAAACACAACTTCCCTGATTCAACCATTGGATCAGGGAGTAATAGCATCATTTAAAGCTTATTATCTGCGTCGAACTTTAAGCAATTTAACTGAACTAGAGGATAAAGAGGAAATGACAGTTAAAACGTTTTGGAAAAACTACACCATTAAAAACGCAATAGAAAGCATTGATAGTTCTTGGAAAGAAGTCACTAAGAAATGCTTAAATGGAGTTTGGCGCAAAATATGGCCAGAAGTTGTACTAGAAGAAGAAATTAACATCCAAGAATTAGAAATGAAGTTATCCAGATGGCTCAATCAAATAGGTTTCGAAAATGTCGATGAAGAGGATGTTAGAAATTTATTGAATGCAGAAGATGATGGTTTTTCAGTGGAAGATTTAGAAAGCCTTGTTAGCAACGAAGACAAAGATAATGAAGGCGAAGTTAAAAAAGTACCTGCCGAAAAAGTATTAACAACCAAAGATTTAAAAAGGTGCTTAAATGATCTTGAAAACGTTTTAAATTTTTTTAGTGAAAATGATCCTGACTTAGGAAGAAGTGTTATAGTTAAGCGATCAGTGTTAAATGCAATAACTCCGTATAGGCAATTGTTAAATGAAAGAGAAAAAAAGCATAAACAATCAACTTTAACCTCATATTTTAAAATGTCATTTCACTTTGTATGTAAGTTGACTGTTTATTTAATAAAACTTTTCTTTGTTCGAAAAAAAGCTTTTCATTTTCTTTACGTAGGAACGTATCCCTATTCTGGCCATAGTATTTTTACCTCTGAAAACGAAGTTTCGCTTAACGAAGTAATTTCGTGGAACGCATCCTATTCGTTAATCGAGGTATGCCTGTAATCAGACAATCTGTGATCTCCTTCACAGCATTGAAAGAATGGTGCATTTGCTGATTGGTTCTGGATTGTCTGTTTTGAATAAGCTATGATCTTTATAGGGGACAGTATTCAGTGTTAATGGACAGAGTTTGGTTCAGTTAGCCACCTGCTAGCTGTCTGAAATTCTGTTTTGGAGTCTTTTGGGATCTCCTGATGCTGGTAGAATTAACACTGGAGAGGGGGAAGGTACCAAAGTAGGGAGTTTGCCAAGTGAGGAGTCTGAGGTATCTCTTTGTAGTCCTCAAGCCCTCAAAACTGACCAGGTCAGAAATATTCTCTGTCTCAACAGGGGTTCATCAATTATGTCATTAAGAGATGCATCCAACAGTTTGGGCACCCTTTCCCCACATCAAGATGACTGTGATAGCTTCCCCATTTCACTTTCTTACTCTCCAGAGTGGGGGAAATCTATCATCAATATGGCTAAACAGCACAGCATAAAGGTACATTTTACAGGCACCCATAAGCTTCACCAGCTTCTGATAGTGTTGGGGGTTCCTCTTCATTCACCTGGGAGGTGCACGACTGTCTGCTGAATGGTAAATGCTACATCAGGCAGTTGTACTGCATAGTTGAACATGCTGGGGTGACTTGGGGGAGTTACATTGCAATTCACAGCATCTGCAAGGACCATACCTTTAAACTTATTAGGCCTAAGATTCAGTTTTGGAGTTTCCAAAAGCCTAGACAGGGCCCACCAAACTGGTGACTGTTGGCACCATAGTGCCTGCCACTAAGGCTATGGCAAGTCATTTGCTGGGAATGTCAATAAGATAACATTTTATATGGATTTTGCTTTTATCCAAGTTTGTTGTAATTATTTACAATTACACTGAGTGATCACTGAATTATGACCACCCCCTATGAAAACTGAATGCAACCCGTTGACCACGTGAGGTATAAGAGTGCACAGTTAGTCGAACTATGTAGCATAGATAAGGTGTCAGTGGTTCAGTAGGTAGTAAAATTCCGAGCATGATGGGTAAAAGGAAGGATTTATCGGACTTTGATAAAGGACAGATTGTGGGCGCTCAACAAGCTGGTGCCTCGATTTCCCAAACGTTGAACTATTGGGGTGTTCGAGAGCCGCTGTAGTTAAAGTGTACCAGTACTGGCATCAAAATTGTCAAACAACAACCCAACGGCAAAACTGCAAAGGTCAGCGAAAGGTTGATGTTAGAGGTGAGTGCCGGGTCTGACGACTCATACAGGCAAAGCACTGTTGAAGAGTTGACTACCCAATGCAACATAGGCCAACCCTGAACAATATCTGGCATGACCATGCATCGCACACACTCGCACATGTGGGCTATACTAGCAGATGACCTCAACGACATCCTCTCCTAACCAAGGTTCATCGGTGTAAAAGACTTGCCTGGTGCAAAGAGCATGTAAGTTGGACATTAGAACACTAGAAGAAGGTGCTGGTCAGATGAGTCAATTTATTTACTCCACAGCGTGGATGGTTGTGTACAGATTTGGTGTCAACAACATGAGGCTCTTGATTCATCATGCGCGGTATCAAAAGTGCAGGCTGGTGGAGGTGGTTGTATGGTGTTGGCACGTTTCACTAGCAAGAACTTGGACCCCTGGTGCATGTGGAACAATGTATCAGTGGTTTCCGCTATCGTCAGCTGCTTGCTGACTGTGTATACCCTGCTATGGTACACTTTTCCCGAATGGTGATGGTGTCTTCCAAGATGACAATGCGCGAGCCATCGGGCACTTGTTGTGAAGGAATGGTTTGAGGAACACAGTTCTGACTTCCAGCATAGATTGGCCTCCGAACTTTGCTGATATCATTCCCATAGAGCACTTGTGGGACACTATGGAAAGCATATCAGGCATCTGGATACACCAATCACCTGCATTGCTGTGCCATTACACACAGCTTGATTGGCCATACCCCCTGAACGCTTCCGACATCTTGTTGAATCAATGCCATGTTGGATAGCTGGTGTACTGAGAGCAAAAGGAGGACCTATGAAGTATTAGGTAGGTGGTCATAATTCAATGATCACTCAGTATATATGCCAAAGGAAAGTGCAATATATAACATTGCTAAGAGAGGAAAGAAACAAAGTAATATTTTATGTTCATTATTCTTTGTACTGCGTTGAGTCGCTTATGCCTTATCCATCGGAATGAAACTTCCCACTGTCAGTTTGTAGTTGCAAAGTTAGTGAAAAATATGAAGTTTTGGAAAAAGGAGAATCTTGTTCCCTAATCTTATACTACAAAAATGGTAATTTAATATATCGTCTAAAAATAATTGATAAATATAGTTATGAAATAATTTTTGAATTTTAACTATGAATTTCTTCCAATTAAATTTTTTTTGTTGTTGCTTGTTTTTTTTTTTTTTTTTTTTTTTTTAATTTAACAGTTTGTTTAGAATCTCATTAATTTTTTTTTTTAAACAAATTAGTGAAGAAGTACAAATTCAATTTTCTTATTAAAAAATTTAAAGATTGTCACTGTTTATTATTAATAATTTTTTTATTTAAACCATTATATTTATCTGTTTGAAAATAAACAAAGAATCTAATCCATTTCTTTTAATTTTTATTTTTCTGTGTACCCCCAATTGGCACCGGTAATACTTCTCTAAATTCTCAAATGTTCCCTCAAAGCTGAAAAGTTTGAAGGCCCTAGCCTAGACCATCCAGCACAGCCAACATCAACAGAAACATTGCAGAATTTCCTTCCTCCCCTTCCTGGATATCCCACTTTCCCCAACCTTAGCTGACCTCTTCTCCACACAACCTTTCCCACAGAGAGTTTCTAGATGCCTGGACCATCGAACATAGCCCAAGTGCCATTAACAACAGAAACATTGGCTGATTAACTGCCCTCCCCAACCCTTCTGGAATTCCCTCTTCTCCTAATGTCAGATGCCATCCCAAGAGGTACCCCAGACACCTGTCCTTGGCATATTTGTGCTACTTCATTTATACTACATTTTTAACTTTTATACTACTTACATTGTGTTACTTCTGTGTAGAAGATTGTCCTTCAAGTCCTATATTATGTCATAGTTTATTCATTAGCTGTAATTATATATTACTAATTATAACTATAAATAGTTACTTCTCATAAATATATAATTAATTTTTTTTAAAATCAGTATTTAGATGCCATACTTATACAATGTAGCAAATAAGGTGACACATTATGGTACTTCTGGGTGGTGTAACGGGCATAAGTTACACCATCCAGAATATAAATATTGTCATTAAATCTGGTGGCGTGATAAATTCTTTGTACCAGTGAGTTTTTGTTAATTGCACATAACCGTTGTATAATGGTAACAGCAACGCATATTGTCAGTGAAGCTAAAAGTTTGTTTGAACTGCTTTAAAAATTGTAACATTATTATATTTGATACAAAGATCTTTCATTGTTAAGATAAGCCTTTGAAATATTTTCTAAATACCCTTTAGGTACAGTGCTCATATTTCTGTAATCTTTTTATAGATTGGTAACTTTCACAAGGTCAGTTAGAAATTGCCTCCTATTTTTTTGTTTAATGCAATTTTTCAGGTAATTATGTGAAAATTGCATTTTATGTAATCCCAACATTAATGAAAATAGTTATTTTCCATTGCAATCCCCAGTTTTCTGAACAGTTTATTCCAGTATGAACAAGAGCATATATTCCCATTCTCTAAAAGTCTCTTTCCTTGCTGCTCAACCACTATTACATGAACTTTTTGGTAAATTGTCATCTTATTAATGATGTTCCCAGAATTCTTCCTTCAAAGGAATTACCAAAAAAATGATTGATTGCCAGGTCCACACTATAGGAACATCGTAGTCCATCCAAATTTTATACTGATCTCATTGTTCTACTCTCTTACATGTTGTCTGGCATTGTTATGGAGTTGCAGTTTCTCTTTTTTAGTTTTGCAGTTTTCCTTCATGCATTTCTCTTGTGAGATGAATTTGTTAAATGCAAATTTTCGGATTTTGTAGTGTGTTCATACAACTGTTTTAATTCACAGTTTTTCACGCAGATGTTTTTCTCTCATCTTCACCTTATGTGATTTGCCTAGTGTCAGAAGGTGTCCACATTCACAGTTGCATTACTGTACACTTTCTGAGTCATTCATGTGCAATGATTTGGATGTCATCTTTGGCAATTAAGAATTTTATCATGCACATTGTTTTTTTATCTGTATGTCAAGGTTTGTCATTTTCTGATCTGCTGCTACTGTCTGTTTCATCAAACTGTAACTGTGAAAAACTGCTGTTGAGCATTCTTAATATTACAGTGGTTGGTACTATATCAGTATAACTTCCAGTAGCATATTGCCAGTGACCTACACCAATGAGCCAAAACATTATGACCACCTACCTAATATGACGTTGGTCCTCCATGTGCAGCCAAAACAGCTTGTACCCAGCGAGTCATGGATGCTACAAGATTTCGAAACGTGTCTTGTGGTATCTAGTACCAGCGTAACCAATAGATCCTTTAACTCTCATAAAGTCCGCAGTTGAGACGCCACAGATTAGAGTTGCTGTTCCTACACAAACCACAGATGCTTGATGTGATTGATGTCTGGGGAATTTGGAGGCCAGGGCAATACCTGGAAGTCTTCCTCATGTTCTGCGAACCAGTCTCGAACAATCCGGGCAGTGTGGCAAGGTGCATTATACTGCTGAAAGACTGCACAGCCAGAGGGAAAGACCATTGCCATGAAAGGGTGTACCTGGTCAGCAATGATGTTTAGGCAGGTGGTAGACATCAGAGTGCCTAGCACATGGATGACTTGACCCAGGGTATCCCAGCAGAACATTGCCCAAAGCATGACACTGCCGCCACCGGCTTGTTTTCATACCACGGTGCATCCAGGCACCATCACTTCCCCAGGTAAATGACACTCGCATATCTAGCTGTCCACATGGTTCAACAGGAAACACGATTCATCGTACCAGACGACCTTCTTCCAATCACTCAAGGTCCAGTTTCGATGCTCGAGTGCCCATTGTAGGCACTGTTGCTGGTGGACCGTGGTTAGCATGGGCACTCGGAGTGGCCTGCGGCTACATAGCCCCATTTTCAGCAGGGTTCGATGTACTGTGTGTTGTGACACATTACTCCCATCACCAGCATTCCAATTACTGGCGAGTTGTGCCACAGTTGCCCTTCTGTGGCACAACTACAATGGGCACGCCACATTGTAGTTGTGCCACAGAAGGGCGACAAGCCACATACCATCCGGGAGAGCCTTCACTCACCTCAAGCATCGATAAGCCGTGGTCGTCCAACACCTCACCAGCGGTTCGTGGGTTTCCCCCTCTTCAGACCACTTTCGGTAGGTACTAACCACGGCTGACCGAGAGCATCCCACCAGCCGTGCCGTGCCGTGCCGTTTCGGATATGCTCTGACCCAGTCACCTGGCCATTACAATTTGGCCATTGTCAAACTCACTTAAGTCCTTTCCCATCTGAAGAACAAGAATAACCCTGATTAACGGAGCTCAATATATCAGGTGTTTTTTATACTGTGTCCCGACCCACACACGCACCGTAGTTCACCTGCAGTTGCTTCGATTTGCATAACGACTCTCTGGTCATGTTTTGGCTCATCGGTGTAAGGAGGGGGAAAAAATTGGCATTACTGACCCATATAATTTTCCATTTTTCCATAGATAAAAATAAATAATATTGAATATATAAAATTAAATAATGAATAATAAACATAAATTTTTATCTTTCAAAAAAGGGATGCAAAGGGAAAACACCGTCTTATTACAAAAACAGATGCCAAAAAAGAATTTCTTTTAAAAGACTGTGATTTTGACAAACGAGAACCTCAACTAAAGTTTCTATTGAAGAAAAATCCTCACTATTCCCGTGGTGATATGAAGCTTTATCTTTACTGCCAAGTAAGTTATAACAGTGTCTTAACTAATAATTTTTTTTGCAAAATACAATTAATGTGCCTTTATGACTACTTGTAGCAAAAAAACTTATGGTAATAAGTTAAAAACAGGTTTAAATACATGATGGACAAAGCAGCAGGAAAGTTGTTTTAGGATGATGAAAATTATCAGGTGATATAGTGTCAGTGTTGCAAATATTAATTTAACTTTAAAATATCCTAATTAGTCAAGTTCATGATGAAGCTTATAAAGATTTATTATAACACAACCAACCTTTATTTTATGCATATAATAAAGATAATGGAAGAGCAATTGTTGAAGCTAAAAATACAAAAGGTGCCTGGTGTGGTGTGGTCTATCCAGTTATATTAAGAAAGCAGCAAAAAGGAGGTAAGTAAACCTTAGCCATAATTATGAGATCATCCTTGGATTCAGGGAAGGTCCCTATGGGCTGCAGATGTGCGAACATATCCCCAATTCACAAAGGAGGGGTCAAAAGTTGACATGGGTAATTACAGACCTGTTAACTTAATGTCTGTTCCAGGGAAAATAATGGAGTCACTGGTTAAAGAAGTAATGCAGGACCATCTAAACAGGAATGCAATTATACTGCAGTCATCAACACCATGGATTTGTTAAGGGGTGGTCTTGTCTGACCAACCTGATTGGATACTGTGATGCAGTAACAAAGTAACTGGATGTAAAAAATAATTTTGATATCATATACTTGGATTTCAGGAAAGCTTTTTATACTGTTGTACGTAAAAGACTGCTGGAGCAGTGTGACATTAAGGGTAAGTTGCTACTAGGGATAAAGAGACGGTTGAGTGGGAGAAAACAAGACTGGTTATCAATGGGGGACTTATTAGTGGAGTCCTGTAGGATTCAGTGCTGTGCCTATTGTTGTTTTCAATATTTATTGATGATATTGATGAAGGTATATCAGGCTTAATGTCTAAGTTTGCAGTTGATACAATGGTTGGCAGGGTGGTTAATGAGAGTAATCAAGGTAAGCTACTGAAACAAGATCTAGAAAAATTAGGTCGACGGGTTGAGAAATAGCAGTTGAAGTTTAACATTGACATGTGCAAGGTACTTCATCTGGGTAGCAGTAATCCCAGATTAACATACCAACTGTGTGCTGCTACAATCAGTGGGTGGAAAATGAAAAAGACATGAAGATAATTGTGCTGTCAGATATGAATTTCTCTGAGCAGTGCAGGTAGGTTGCCAGGACAGCTGAAGGGATTTTGTCAATGATACAGAAGAACTTTGCTAGCAGGGATAAGAAGGCGATTATCCCTTTGTACAAGGCCATAGTTAAACTGCATCTTGAGTACTGTATAATGTATACGTGTCTGGAGGCTTCATTTTAAGAAGGATGTAAAATGTGTACAAAGAAGGACAATGAGATTAGGGAATAAAAGGGTTTTCTTACCAAGAAAAGCATCAGTTCTGCAAATTGCATGTGGAGACTAGGCACCTACAAGGAAATCTGATTGAGGTGTTTAAGGCCTTGAATGATTGAGTAAGCTCAATGCTGATGCTATTCTTTCTCTTGCTGATACTACACATATGAGGGGACATAAATTCAAATCAAGGCAGGATAGATGTATGGAAATTTGCTTTCAGCAAATGGGTAGTTATTGTTGGAACAAACTTCCATTTGTTGTTGTGAATTAGGTACTTTGAATAAATTCAAGGAAGAACTAGATAAATTCTTGGAGATGGACAACTAAGGTGGGTAGGTTTTTTTTTTTTTTTTTGACCTTGACCAGTGCTCTATAAACTTATTTCATTGGCACTACTAATACTAATACTGCATGCAAGGTACTGTTCATGGGTAGCAGTAATCCCAGATTAATATACCAACTGTGTGATACTACACTTAGAGCAATACTGAATGAAAAGGTCCTGGGGATAATTATACAGACAAACATGAATGCTCTGATCAGTACAGATGACCTTCTAGGACAGCTGTAAGGTTTTGTTAATGATACCAGAAATTTTCTCATTGGTATACAGGAAGTATGATAATGGGGTTTTGTCAGTGATATAGAGGAATTTTTGCTAGCACAGATGAGGAGGTGATTATCCTGTTATATAAGGCAATGGTTAGGCCACATCTTGTCAAATACTGCACAAAGTCTGGAAGTCTTTTAAGGAAGAATGTGGACCTGTTGAAACTGGCACAGAAAAGAGCAATGAGATTATTGATGGGGACAAAATGGCACTCTTACTAAGAAAGGCTTCAGTTCTTCAAATTGCAGTGTTTGGAGACTAGGCACCTGCAAGGAGATCTGAGTTGCTTAAAGCTTTGAATGGATCGAGTAAGCTAAATGATGATAGCTTCTTTCTTCTTGCTTTGACTTCACACATGAGTGGGCATAAATTTAACTTGAAGAAACATGGTTACAGGATAAATGTGGAAATTTTTCTTCAGTAAGTGGGTAGTTGCTTGTTTTTAGAAACTTCCATTTGCTGTCGTGGGAGTGGATAATTTGAATAAATTGAAGAAGTAGAGAAATTATTAGAAGGGATAGTGTGTGGTTAGTTTTGGTTATTTTCTACTTTTGAACTTTTCAAAATTGATTTGAAAAGTTCAAAAGTAGAAAATTTATTTTCTCAAATGGCTTTTGGGTTTATCCCTTGCAAAAACCATTAGTTACAGCTTTCTGAGAGTCTTTACTTTCACCATGATTGCATCCAGCTTCTTCTGTTGCAACATTATTGATCAATAAAACTGACTCACAAGTAGAGTATATTTGCTCTTACTCCAGCATGACTGGTTTTGGCTAATCTACCATATCACTCCTCTGTATCCGTCTTTTATTTCTTGACAGTCTTGATAATAGAAAGTTTAGTAATTCAGACATGCCAACATCATTAAAAATATATTGTCTATATTTTTAAGATAATGAATTGTATGAGTGATAAGTAGAATTTCCACCATTAAGAATAAAGAACCAAAGCAAAAAAAAATTAAATGCACAGCCCACTTACTACAGTTGAACTTCCTAAATTTAGCAACAATGAAACCTGAACCTTGTCATATCCTAGAATTTGTTGGATGATCATATTATAGTCATACAGGAAAATATATATATACAGGAATCCCTCGATTAGTGCGAGACTCGAATTAACGCAGTTTATATTTAGCTACCAATTTTCGATTAGCATGAATCAAAATTTCGATTAGCGCGGTATTTTGGCTTGACCTAAAAAAACTGAAGCTGGTGATGCTACGAAAGTCAGTACTAAGCTACGAATGTAAATACACTGCTAAAGAGGCCCCGGGTGCCAAGCGTTTCCGTGGCCAAGCGATTCTTGCGAGTTTATAAAGCGTTTTTCCTCCAAGTGACAGAGTTTTCCTTGTTTTTCTCTTAGAATTAATATTTTCTGTTAAGTAGCTCTACTTACTTAAAAACACTAAGAAGAGAGCCCAGAAGAAGGCAAGTACCTTTTTCTTTAATTTAGCTAGCTGTACTAACTTACTAACTCTACGCTTGGCCACCAAGCGGCACTGCTCCTGCCTCCCCGTGGCGGGGCCGGTAACCTGGGTGGTAAAGGCAAACCCCCAGGGCAAAAAGGAGCGATCATGGATAAAAATCATTATCCAAACTTAGAGCCTTTGAGCTCAAGAGCGGAAGATTCTAAACATGACCATGACTCAAGTCAACCTAAAAGACTGCGAAGAGAAGCAGAATGTCATGACGATTGCCCAAACTTCCTGGTGATTCATTCCCTATCTGCCCAACCTGTGGGTAAGTTGTCACCATTCTTAATTCAGAAAATCTTGGAGTCAATTGCTGGATCACAAAAAATGGTTAAAAGACTGCAATCCGGAGACCTTCTGATAGAAACAGCCACCTCAAAACATTCTGAGCGGCTATTAAAAACAACAACATTTGGTGGGTTGACAGTAGAAATTACTCCCCACAAAACACTAAATTCATCAAAAGGTGTCATCAGCGAGTGGGATCTAATTACAGTCTCCGAAGAAGAACTACTCCAAGAACTCAGCAGTCAGAAAGTTGTAAATGTAAAACGGATCATGACGAAAAAAGATGGAAATCTTACTCCAACAAGATCCATCATTCTGACATTTAGCACTCCAGACTTACCATCCTGTATTAAAGCTGGTTATTTAAACTGCCGGATTCGACCATACATCCCGAATCCTGTTCGTTGCTTTAAATGTCAGAAATACGGCCATTCCCAGCAGGCTTGTCGCGGGGAAGCCACATGTCCCATCTGTGGCTCTAAAGATCACACCCAAGCAGATTGTTCAGTCAAAACTCCTGTTTGTCCAAACTGCAAAGGAAGCCATCCAGCCTTTTCCAAAACTTGTGAGCTATGGATAACAGGAAAGAAAATACAAAAATACAAAATTGAAAATAAAGTCACGTTTCCTGAGGCACGTAGACAAGTTATGTCGACCATGCCTAGTGGTCGTTCTTATGCAGCTCGAACTAGAAACTTTGTTTCTACTGCAGCTCAAACGGATGTATCAGTTCCGCCTAACACCTCTCTAGCGAATTGGCTTAAATTTACACTTTCAACCTCTAAAAAAGATAATCCTCCGAAAAAAACTAGCGAAGCCACAAATACTCCAATCAGTATTCCTACTCATACCCCATTAGTCTCAGTTGAAAAAGAACAATTAAAATCTCACTCAGTCTCAAAAAAAATGGAATCGCCTACCAATAATATGGATGTAGATGAGCTGCTAAGTAACGAGGAGCCCATTCTAGAACTCCATGCAGATGACACCATGGATATTGGACGCCCCACATTCCCAAAAAAAGACCGGAAGAAATGTCCCACGAACAAAAAACAGTCAGACGAATCATCCTCAGCTAAATCTAAATAATGTATAACATCCTACAATGGAACTGCAGAGGACTAAGTAGTCATTCTGATGACTTAAGGGATTTACTAGCTCAATTCAATCCCATAGGTGTATGCCTACAAGAAACTTTCTTGTCACCCCAAATTTCACCCAAATTTTCAAATTATGTGATATACAGACGAGATAGGAGTTCAAACTCTCCTGCTCGGGGCGGAGTAGCTATTCTTGTTAACTCTGACATTCCATCCAGGCCGATCCAATTGAGAACCACTCTAGAAGTTGTCGCAGCTCGTATTGCAGTTGGTATTTCAGTTACCCTTGTTTCCATCTATATTTCACCATCTCTACCACTTCCGCACTCAGAACTTGACAGCCTGATTTCACAACTCCCAACTCCAATTTGTCTCTTTGGTGACTTTAATGGACATCATCCATTGTGGGGGTCTACTACAATGGATAGAAGAGGCAAATTGATGGAGGAATTCATGAACAATAATGATCTTAATTTATTAAATTCTGGATCTCCTACTTACATACACCTAGCAACAGGTTCTGTTTCTGCAATAGACTTGTCAATTTGTTCACCATCTATCTTTCCAATCATGACATGGTCAGTTTTAACCAATCCCTTTAACAGTGATCATTTTCCAATTATTTGCTCACTACAAACAAGAGTAACTCCGAATCCTGTTCAACGATCCAACTGGCAGTTTAAAAAGGCAAACTGGGGAGGCTATTCTGCCCAAATACTCTTAGACAGATGCTATGTTCAAAGACAACATATTGATGAAGTAAATACTTATATAATCAATCAGATTCTCACTGCAGCTAATGGTTCCATTCCAAAATCCACGCCTTATCACAAACACAGAAATAACTGGTGGAATACAGATTGTTTAATTGCCAAACAGGAAAAAAAACCGTGCTTGGAATAATTTCCGTAAGTATCCCACCACTAGTAACCTAATTGCTTATAAAAAACTCAAAGCGAAAGCTAGACAAGTTAGGCGGAAAGCGAAACGGGATTCTTGGATTGCTTTTGCCTCAACCATTACCAAAGACACGGATACACGAGTCATCTGGAAAAGAATACAGGCATTAAATGGCAAATTTACTCGGCTGCCCTCTCCGATACTTCATTGGAGAGGGAAAGACATTTCTACTCCTGAAGAAGTTGCAAATGCATTAGCAGAATCATTTGCAAAAATATCAGCTTCTGCCACCTATGCGTCCACCTTCCAGAACATCAAAGCAGGTGCGGAACGGCATAAAATCAACTTCTTCACGCGCCGCTCACTGCCGTACAACCAACCGTTTACATTAATAGAACTTCAAGAATCATTAAACAGATCTTCCAATAGCGCTGCAGGTCCAGATGGAGTTCATTACATTATGCTAAAGCATTTACGTGATGAAGACTTGAGAACTCTATTAATTTTTTACAATAGGATCTTCACCGAAAATGCCTATCCTTCTTCATGGCGCCATTCGTTCGTTATCGCCTTACCAAAACCAGGAAAAGATCCTTCCTGTGTTGAAAATTACAGGCCAATATCTCTTACGAGCTGCATGGGAAAAATTTTCGAAAGGATGGTTCATACTAGGCTCACCTACATCCTGGAGTCAGAGAATCTCCTTCCAGAACAACAATATGGCTTTCGGAAAAATAGATCAACGCTGGATGTGCTTATCAAAGCCGAATCTCATATCCGCAATGCCTTTGTCATGAAACAACATCTAGTCATGGTCAATTTAGATCTTGAAAAGGCATTTGATACAACATGGCGGCATGGTATTATTAGGGACCTTTACCATCTGGGGCTTCGGGGCCATTTGCCGGAAACAATTCAAAATTTCCTGCAATTGCGCTCTTTTCAAGTCCGATACAAAAACGTCCTCTCTACATCTCACATACAGGAAGAGGGAGTTCCGCAGGGATCAATACTCAGTCCAACACTGTTTTCAATCCGAGTTAGCACAATGACACGGGATATCCCAAAAACTGTTCAAACTTATATGTATGCAGATGATCTTACCATTTCCTGTCAATCTCAAAGTATGAATACCATTGAACGGCAGCTACAACTAGCCATAACCAAAATAGAGGCCTGGACTTCACGGAACGGTTACAGATTGTCAGAAAAGAAATGCACTGTCACTCACTTTTGCAAGAAGCGAGCTCTCCATCCGGAACCTGAACTACAAATAAACAATACTCCAATCCCGCTTGTTAATACCGTTAAATTTCTTGGACTATTACTAGACCGCAAACTAAATTTCCAAGCTCACATCACTCATTTGAGAACTTCTTGTTTAAAACATTTAAATATACTTCGTTCGGTCTCATCTATGTCATGGGGAGCTGATCGGTATACTTTGTTGCATCTTTATAGAAGTTTAATCCGTTCACGACTAGATTATGGTTGTCCAGTGTATGACTCTGCCAGGAGCACTACTTTAAAACGGCTAAATATGATCCACCACAGTGCTCTGAGGACTGCGCTAGGAGCTTTCAGGACTTCTCCTATCCAAAGTCTATATATTGAAGTGCATGATCCCCCATTACATCTGCGTAGAAAAACACTATTGCTTCGCTACGCTGCTAAGATCCAGAGTCTACCATCGCACCCAAGTTGGGAGTATGTCTATAATACCCGTTGGGACGCCTTCTATGAGAGCAAACCAAATGAAAATAGACCCGCCTCTATCAGGATAAAAGAGCTTGTTCAGACTTGGAATATCAATTTAAATGAAATTTTCCAAGACACAACTACACCCGTTGCTCCGTGGACATATGTGTCTGTCTCTCAAGATACATACTTCCTCCAGTGGGGGAAAAATATACCTTCCTGCCATATCAAACAGTTACATTCAGCTCATGCTATGAACAACCATGCCTGTAAAATTTATACGGATGGTTCAAAAACTGAGAGTACGGTAGGTGCTGCGGCGGTTTTCCCTTTATGTACAATTTCAGCCACTCTACCGCTTGCCTGCAGCGTCTTCACAGCCGAATTATGTGCCATTAAGTTAGCGCTTAGTAAGATAATTGAGCTTTCCATCTCATCTGCCATAATTTACACAGATTCTCTTAGTGCTCTCTCTGCCATAAGGAAGAATTCCTCCATTTCTCACCCTACAGTGAAACAGATTCATTCCCAGCTATTCGTTTGCAGTGTGTCCAATCAGTCAATCAGATTTTGCTGGATCCCTGGCCACTCAGGCATTCCGGGAAATGAAAGTGCTGACTTTGCCGCTAAACATCCGGAAACCACTCTCTCACAACATCCTCAGGTTCCTTTCTCTGATTTTAAGTCTGTCATACGCAAAGCCTGCTACAATAAATGGTCACAGACCTGGAAAAGTGACACTAACAATAAACTATACCAAATAAAAGAAGACCCAAAGCTGTGGCTGTCTGGCTTCCGAAGAAACAGACGAGAGGAAGTAGTACTGGCAAGACTGAGAATTGGACACACTCACCATACTCATCTCTTCCTATTATTGGGAGAAAGCCCACCACAGTGCTCATCCTGTCAGACGCAACTTACAGTCAGTCATTTCCTGGTTGATTGTCCCTTGCATTCAACCATCCGGTCAAACACTTTTCAATCACTCTCTACATTGAATATATCACCTGATTTATCTCGCATCTTAGGAAATGAAGCAAATATTGAAGAACTTTTATTATATCTAAAACATATTGGTTTGTACCGAAGTATATAATTTAATCTCTCTAGCAATACATATTTTGTAAATTAACGATTAGGAGACACAATTTGGCCGTAGTAGCCCTTGTGTCGTTAAACCGAACTACAACAACAACAACACTGCTAAAGTATGCATAACATTAGAGAACATTATAGAAATGCATCGCTTGTTTTCTTAGTGAACGTGCGGCTCTGTTCACAAAAGGGAGTTACTGTTTATTTCACGTCATACCTTTTTCATCGAGAAGCATTATCGAAAAATAAACAAAAACGAACTCAAGATACAGTGTGGGAAGCTAGTTTGTTTCCTACCATAAGAAAATAAAAAGAAATGGATTAATTCAAACGTGTATTATTACAACAATTGAAATATTTTCTAACATTATGCACTCTGAAGGACAACACTGGCTGCAGTGCATTTATTACGTGCATGCAGATCAGTTGCTTTCAGTTGTTCTTGCATTGCGTGTTAACATGCAGACTGTTATCTCCCACCATTACTTGTTGTTTACAGTAATTACTGTGCATACTAATTAATTAATTAATTTCTATTAAATTTTTTATATATTACAGAATTATTAACAATGGATAAAAGGAAAAGTGTATCTAATAGTGCCTCTGGTAAAAAGAAAAGAGAAGTGAAAACGTTAGATGAAAAAATTGAAGTCATAAAAAGATTTGAAGATGGTGATAGTAAAATACAAATTTCTCAACATCTTGGAATACCTGAATCAACGGTTCAGATGATTTTAAGTAAAACCATTGCATATAAGGAAAACGGTAAGCTTGCTTCATCATCAGCATGCACACAAACCACAAGAAATGGTACAACGATTGAGATGGAACATCTTTTAGCCATTTGGATAGAAGACTGCAATCAAAAAAGAATTCCAATCTGTACAATGACCATAAAAACAAAAGCCTTGAGTATTTTTGCAATGTTAAAGGAAAAGTCAACAATAGAAAACTTGGGTAGAGAGGTAACTGAAGAAAATGTTCAAGCAAGTTCTTCAAAAGAAAAAGTGATTGAAACGGAAGAAAATTTCACTGCCAGTAAAGGCTGGTTTGAACGTTTTAAGAAAAGAACAGGACTGCATAATGTTGCATTGACTGGAGAAGCAGCAAGTGCAGTTAAAGATGCAGCCACAAAATATCCCGAAATTTTAAAGAAAATCTTTGATAATGGCGACTACACAGATCAACAAATATTTAATGTTTATGAAACAGGCCTTTTTTGGAAATGAATGCCAAAAAAAATCTTTCTAGCAAAAAAGAAAAGGTTCAACCAGTCTATAAAGTTTCCAAAGGTAGAATAACACTTTTATTGGGAGGCAATGCAAAAGGTGATTTGAAATTAAAACCCATGGTTATCTATAGAAATGAAACTCCCAGATCTTTCGCTAAAGGTGCTAATAAAGCAAACCTACCTGTTGTTTGGCGCTCTAATCGAAAAGCTTGGGTCACGAAAGCTTTATTTAAAGAGTGGTTGACTAGCTATTTTTGTCCGAAAGTTAAGGCCTACTGTGAAAAAAATAATCTTGCATTCAAATTTTTATTAATTTTAGACAGTGCACCAGCACTTTCTGATTTGTGTGAAAATGTGAAAGTTATTTTTTTTACCTCCAAATACGACAAATCTTTTACAGCCTATGGATCAAGGCATAATCGCTACTTTAAGGCCTATTATTTACCCAAAACATTTGCATTACACAGAACATCTCCAGTTGTTGCTTCACTTGCTTGCAATTGAAGCAACAAGTGGAGATGGTGCAGTTTCTTTAGTTGAATTTTGGAGAAATTACATCAGGAAAGCAATAGACAATATTCATGAGTCATGGTCTGAAGTGGCATCCAGCAATATGAGAGCATTTTGGAAGCATATTTTGCCACATTGAGCAAATGATTTCTGTAGTTTTACTCATGTCAACACTGTTATTGATGAAATAGCAAATATTGGAAGAGATCTAGGCTTTGATGAAATCGACAACAGTGATGTTCATGAATTGCTGGAATCACATTCAGAACAATTAAGTGATTCTGACCTCCTTAATACTGATGAACAATGAGCATATGATGAGGTGTAAATTTGCAAGGAAGAAAATGTTCAAGAAAAAATGTTGACATTAAAAGAACTTGAAGGAATATTTCGCGCAGCTGAAAATTTGAAACAACTAATCATGGATGCAGACCCAGATATCGAGCGTAGTATGCAAATTTGCAGGAACATTGAAAAAGATGTGTATCCATACAAGCAAATTTATGATGAAAGAAAGAAAGAAAAGTCTGTGCAAACCAGCCTTTTGAAATATTTTACAAAGAAATAAAGTGAGTTATATATTGTAATTTTTTAATTTCAATAAACTTTTGATTACTGTACTGCAAATATTTATAATTATCCTTTGCTTTTATACTACTGTACATTAAACTGCCATAAAGAAATGTATTTTTAAAAATATTGATTGGTATATTGTAGGTCTTGGAACGAATTAGGCTAATTTGTATTAATTATTAACTTCGATTAGCACGATTTCACATAGCGTGCCATTTTCGCGGAACCAATTAATCGCGCTAATCGAGGGATTCCTGTATATATGAAAAAAGTGTGTGTGTGTGTGTGTGTGTGTGTGTGTGTGTGTGTGTGTGTGTGTGTGTGTGTGTGTGTGTGTGTGTGCTGCAACTTATAGTACTATACAAGCTTGTCAAAAGAAAATTTTGTAACCTTGATATAGCATTCATTTTTGTGTAGCAATTTCATATATACTGCAGCTGTGATCATTTCCCCCAAAACAAACATAGGAGAGTTAGTATTTTGGAAAACAGGCCTTGAGTTTCAGGTTGCGTATCACAAAACTTTCTACGATGACTGACATAAAAAATCTTTTGCCAGATTCCCAAAGTTTTGTGGTGAGTTAGTATTTGTTTATATCCATATAACCAGTGTATTCATTGTGTTGTAGTTCAGGCAAAGAACATTTCAGAAAAAAAAACTACAGCATTGAATATTGATACAGTCAAACCTCCAAAATGTGGCCCAATTTGTGATCTGATTATTCTTGTCAGAGTTTGAAATTTTTCAGATTTCAGGTGTTCTTCATGTTATGCTCATAGAAAAAAAACAAAAACTGCATTTCTGTACTGAAATTTATTGTGCATAGTACTGAATGGTGCTATGTACTGCACTGCAGTTTATCCTATATTGGGAGAAAAGTAATATACAATATGAATTGCTATTCCTTCTTTTGTGCCACTGTCTGCAAATAATTTAAGCACATTTGCTCTGCTGTATTTCGCATCATATACAGTTGACAAACCAATATGAAGATTTCACAAAATTGCTTCACCAGTCCCACTGTCAAGTTCCTTGAACAGTGCATAATTTTCTGTAATAAATAACTGCTTTGTTTTGCATTTTTAACACTGTAAACCTCTTGGTCACTTATTTATATTTTTAGGCAGCATATTTTAAGGACAATATGAGCTGTGATCAAGAAGTTTTGGGACTGAACTAATATTTAGAAAATGATGAAGCTTATTGGCTATTTGGATGGGTGTCCTTCAAAGTATAGGTATACAACGATTTCAACATTTCTGCAACTTCTGAAAGCATTCCTGATAGACTTCTTTTGGAATTGCTAATTGCTCCTTTTTTGCATTCTAAATAATTTCCTCAGTAGTTTCAAATTATGGTCTTTAAAAGGGACTTTAAGTTTGGGAAACAAAAAAAAAAAAAAAAAAAAAAAAAACGGAGAGATAAATCTAGTGGGCATGGCTTTGTAGGGTGTGGATCCCTTCTATAAATTGTCTTTATGCAGTAAGGCATAAAGACAGTCCCACCCCTTGAAATAAACATCAAATTAAGGAACATAAAAATCAAGAGAATTGGCAGTACATCTGTACAGAACAGTTTACTTTCAAGATTGCACAAGTTCTGTGCAAAATTGACTGTACTCACCTCATTTTAATTACTAAAATGAGAACATTTGTTTTAAAAATTGTTGACCAAAAATAATTGTATAAACTGGTTTGTAATGTTGCTTTTGGGTTCCCCAAAACTTCAAGATTACAATATATGCAATACACTAGTACAAGCCACAGAGAATCTAGCGTCTTCATACTGTTAAGTAAAAAGGTAAACATGTATTCCAAATAAATGACATTGCAATGAAATCAATTTTCCTTTAATTTAAATAATATTTAAATTTTACAGACAGTAAACACTTAATTGTATCAACTTGTATTACATGTAGTAACTTAATTGAACTAGTGGTAGCTACTCCTTACTTAATTTAAAACCTTTTTAACTTAGAAACAGTTCTTTTATATAAACAGCAATTTTGGTAGCAGTAAGAAATTGTGTACAAGAAGCGTTATTAGTGTCTGTTAGAATAGAAACATTGACAATGTATTTCAAATCCTTTTTTGATCACATTTTTAAACTGTGTACTTGTTTTGGCCATCTGTAAAAATCAGTATTTACTTCTATAACAATGCTTGGAACAAGAAAATGTAAATATTTCTTATCTTAGACTTTTTAAATACCAAGCTGTGCATGAATTTCCTCTTGTTTACTGATTATGAGAATATACATTAAAACTATGGCAAACATTTCCAATATTCAATTTTTGCAAACTGACACTCAGCTCAAACTTTTTTTTTTTTTTTTTTTTTTAAATACAGGTATTTGGGATGCATTGGGATAGTGCATTTTGGCTCGATTAAGTGGCTGCTTCAATTATGCGAAGTTTCACGTAAATATTTAAACATATAGCTTTACGATTGATTTTCTGTACGATCAAATCACATTATGATGGACTCACCATAGTAAAGTACTGTTCACTATACGATATGTAGTAAGCGCCGGTCATTGTGATCACGTTTGTGAATTGAATTTTAATTCTGTTAAACAGCAATTCTAATTAGCAAAAATAGGAGGAATATTATCCACAGGCTATAAAAGTAAAGATATATCAAGCACAAATTTACACTTTATTACCTTACCAATTAAAAAATTAAATGATACGTGAAAATTGGAAGAATATTTTCCACAGGTTAGCAAAATAAAAATAAATTTATGCTTATGTGCATAGCTTAATATGTACTGTAATATACGTGCATACTAACAAGTTGATATTTCTGTTCACTAACATTTCTGGGTGGCAGAGCCGTGCTGAGGGTTAGGCAAACGACGCTCTTGCCTCAGGTTAAAAGCTGAAAGGGGCATAAATAATTGCCATCATTAAACAGTAGAGTGCAATTTTCCATTCTTGCCTCGGGTACTAAAATGGTTTGGCACAGCTCTGTAATATGTAAACTCACTGAATCACTGTTTAGAGAGTTGAGTGTGGGAAATATGAATACAGATACATTTGGGAATCTTAACTAAAACTCCAGTACACAAAAAGTGTTAAAAAGTTGAATTCTATAGGATTAACCAATAATATTATAGTGGATAACCAAGGAATACAAGGTTAATAAGCATACAAACTAACGATATATTAAATTAACTCGACAACATTCTTTGCATCTGCTTAACTTAACAATACAATGGCATGCATTATGATGCATAAGAGAAATGTATATAGCAAAGATTGCCTTAATACAAGAAAATAAATATCAGATTTTTTCAGTCCTAACTGCTGACAGTTCATAGAAGAATGTCCAGTTTGCAGGATAAAGTTCAAGGATTGCATGCATAGCATCTACAGGGGAACCACAGTGATGTGGTGCTTTCCAAGAAATTCTTGAATGGAAAGGACTGAGTGTGCAGGGGCATTGTTGTGCTGCAAGCATCAATTCCCCGAAGCTCCCTTTCCAGCTGTTTTCTCCAAACAGCATCGTTCAATTGCTGTAGAACTGTGTTGTAGTTTTTTTTTTTTCACTGTTTGACCATGCAGGAAAAATTCATAATGAATAATACCCTGTGAATCAAACAATATGATAAGCATAATGTTCACATTTGATCCAGATTGTCTTGCTTTTTGTTGGGCTTGGTGGAGGCAGCCTTCCATTGAGAGGACTGGGCCTCATAGCTATACACCCACTGTTTGTCACCAGTAACAATAGAATAAACAAAGTGGGTCAGCAGTATCACACTGACAAAGTTTGTGACATGCAAGAACGTTTTGCTCTCTGTGATCATCACTGAGGATGCAAGTCATAAACTTGGCTGAAGTGTGTGTCATTCCCAAATCTAATAAACACCTATTCAGTTCATGCTAATTCAGACTGACTGCAGATAATACAGGCAGCCTGAATAAATGGGTGATTTGGGCATTATTGCCTAGATGAATCACCAGGCATGTTGTGACAAGTCATAACTCACTACATGCTGAAATTTCAAGGTACAAAGTCTGTCCCCTGAATGTTTTTATTACACCTTGTATGCAGGCTATAACTGGTAAAATGGATACATGTAACATGGCAGATATCACTAGCCAGTTGGAATTACTAATTGGGAAAAAGCTGTGTTGTGCTACTTTGGCTGGTGACTAACCCGAAAACTAAATTTGATGATTCTCATGTGGTTTGTTGGATTAACCCATTTCCTTAAAATATCTGGATAGTGGATTGCAAGATATCAGAATATGCATTTTATTCTTCTTAAGGGCTATGATAGTTTGCAGCGAAGTCAGAATGGAAGGTAAGTGTCACACGCGCGTGCACACACACGCACCTTGTTAATTCAAAGTTCAAGGAACCAAAATATGGTCCGTTTGGATTTAAGTGGGTTCAAAGTATTCATAGAAGTACTGAACATGTATTAGTTAACTAAGAGAAATTTTAGTCAGTCTCTTATTGACACTATGCAGAATTTTTGTTGTAGACATTTGCGAATAGACAGTCACCACATTCATGTAGTCACTATGAGAAAGATAGTAATTGCACCACGGAGCAATTCATTACACAATTGAATTGCATCATGAGCAATTCAATTTTTCACACGTGATAACAGTATTGCTATGTTTTGTTTTTTCATCACCATAACAACCAGCCATTCGATATATACGAGCAGTACCTTTAAAAAAGCACTGCTGTATGTTATATTTAATTGTATATACCTTCGAGACAGAATATCCATATTTTGGAATATTATTTGCTGTTTATTACTTGTGATTTAGGCATAAAAAGATAGCAGTTCTCTTTCTTTTTTGTTGTGACTTTCTTCTTAACCATCATAACTAAAATAAAAAAAAATTAAAAAAAAAAACAGTTTTTAGGACTAGAACTGTTCAGTTTGAATGTGGAGGATTTCATATCCTTCGGTTTTTAACTTGGGTAAGAAAAGTAGTATTGAAAATGAGAGAAGCAGTTTCATGATTAATCTTTTCCATAAATAACAATTTATATTGTGCATGCAAAAAATATATTTAATTCCACACAACGGAGGTAAAGTTTTATAACAGTAATCAAACATATTTTTAAAGCTCTACTCTGATGTAACATCACGGTGGTCACTGGTTCATGCAAGTACAAGTAATTTAGTGCTTTGCTAAGAAGTTTACAGGAGGAGCAGCATTTCTAAAGGAGGGAAATGTCACCTTTTTCTGCATGGATTAGAAGTATTAAACAGTAAATAATATCCAAACATAAAGGTACGCATGTAATTATGTGCAAGAAACAGCACAGTGCATTGGTTTAATGCACAGCTGCCTAAATTGAACTGTGTGACTGCTATGGCAGCAAAAACATAACTCTGTTATTACATGCGAAAAACAGAAGGGGCGTATGGCCCTCCTTTAACCAAAAATTCAAAATTAAAGAAAAAGAATGCAGGAAGTATTTCGCTCCTTCTCTATTCTCTCAAGGGATTTCAGTGTACAAAGAGCTAACTGAAAGACAATCTCCAAGAAAACCAATGATATTGTTCAGTGGTGTAACTATGCCAGTGCAGCTGCATTTGGGCTCAAGCTTGAAAGGGGCCCATGAAATTTGGAAGATAGATTCATTTCTCAAGACAATTAACGAATTTCATTAATAAACAAGCATTTTTTAAATTAAATGTAGCACAATCTTATCAGCACAGCGACTGGCCATCCGAGTATTGTTTTGACTGTGCCTTGCTTATACAGGGTGGCCACTGAAAGACTGAAGGGTTTGAAAAAGTCGTAACTTGTTCATTTTTAATCTTTTTTATTTTCTTTTTTTACAGGTTATAGAGCATCCCTTGGAGATTAAAACGGCTACGTATGATGTCCAGCAACGAGTAAAACTTGTTGGGTTTTTCTATTCCAGTGAAAGATCAATTATTGAAACTCAGAGAAAATACCAGCAACTTTTAAAGTCCTCCTAGCGATAACATGATTCGGAACCTAATCGCCCGGTTTGAAAGAACTAGATCAGTCGGCGATCTTCCAGGAAGAGGTCCTGTGCGCACTGACGCAGCAGTGAAAGCTGTAGGGCAGAGTGTCCTTGAGGATCCATCTGCCTCTACCCGTCGTCGCTCTGCTCAACTAGGCATCGCCAGAACATCGCTTCAGAAGATTCTAAAAGGGTGGTCAGTCTTTCAGTGGCCACATTTTAATCTCCAAGGGATGCTCTATAACCTGTAAAAAAAAAATAAAAAAGATTAAAAATGAACAAGTTATGACTTTTTCAAACCCTTCAGTCTTTCAGTGGCCACCCTATGGAAATAGTACAAATAAAAGATAGGCATGAAATATTCAGCAAAACCAGTGCCAAATATAGATAAAATCACATCTGATTTTATTTTATTGTTGAATTTATTTTACATTTTTTGTGTGTGGGGGTACACTGATTGTTTTCGGAGGGCAATATGTTTTAATTTACAATACACAAATTTGTCACATAACAGTCTAGCTATGGCCAGTGTTGTCGTTTTAGTGCCTTATATTTGGCTTTTTTTTTTTTTTTAATCTAAAATGAAAAACTACAAGGACTACGAATGAGTTATTACTGTGCTAACCAGAGACACATCTAAATTTCCAATCCTTTGATTCTCACATGTCGATGGTGTTGACTTTTTCCCCCCCTTTTTTCCAAAACAATTCTCAGCGAACCAGTAGTCATTGAAATATGATTGCCATCATTAGGAGTATCTCTTAAGGAATTTAATCTGGAAGTTAGATTTTATTTATAAGAACAATTTAAGAAATTATTGAACATGCCAATACATCATACCCAAGTGACTGATTAACAGAGAGCAGGTGTAAGTAATTTGCATAAAGTTTTTATATGATGGTCGTTTTCATTACTGAAAATTTAAATTGCCACTATAATTAAGATATAATTCTTCATATATGTAATATAGTAGAAGCAATTTACTGAATAGACATAATGCCATTTAAACATTGTCCCCTAGCTTTAGAAAAGTATTATTCATGAGAAAATTTTTATTAACCAGATTCAAAATGGTATTTAAATATTAACTCTTATAACTGTTGACATTTTTGTTATACCTGGATATTTTGACTAATAATGTTTTTATTGATTTTTTTAAAATTGTTCTGTTGTAGATTGAGCGAAGAGCATTAGAAGTATGGGAAAGTGAAGAAAAGTTAGAAGATGCTAAAGATCAGCGAGAAGAAGATAAAGAGAAACGTAAACAAAAAGCTTTTGACAGAAAAGTAAAAGGTGGATACTCATTTTTAAGATCATTTCTAATATCACATAAAAAAATTATTCTAATCAATAATATGTGGGTATATTGGATAGTATACATCGTTTTTGATAATAATATAATATGCATATCTTTATTTAGGAACAGAATTCTCTCAACACTCACTTTGGAAGGATTATGTGATTATATAATTATATGAATAAATGTCCCATATTTAATATTAAATAAAATTACATTAAAATTATATAAATAAATACTTATTAAAAGATTGTCATGCATTCAATTCTCATCCCCAACATAATGCATCAGGAAAAGCCAGGAGAAGTTGACAGCATTATGACCCCACAAAAAACCAAAACCAATACCGCATGTTTTTTAACACGAGAACTGGAAACAATTGTTGGATTTATCCTTAAAGAACATAGGTTAAAATATCTAAAATCATAAAATTGTCTAAACTTCTTATAAGGGACCAAACTTATTCGGATACACTCCGTGCACATGAGAAGTAAAGTGTTTTTTGCGAATGATACCCACCCCTTTTTTATATTTAAACCTATCAACTACCTGATACGAGATTGTTTTTATTAAACGTGTGAATTACTGTTCACACGTTGGTTTAATAAAAATGCATGTAAAGTCCACGAGTCCGAGCTAGTATAAGGCCTACGAACATTTATGGAATTTGCATTTAACCTCATTTCAAGAGTTTCAGTGAGCAATAATTTAATATATTCATGTTACGTATTTAAAACTTTTGTTCATTAAAAAGAAAAACATGGCTATCATTGAAAGCAAGTTCCAAGGCACATGTCCTTCTTGCCCTGACTGATGTCGCAAGTTGTATCCTCATTGAAAGACAATTCTGTGTCAAACCAATGTACAAGGAATTACTCTCGCAGCAAGTAATATTGCAAACTACACTGTGTAAATGCATGGTTGAAATGGAGTCCACCATTCTATGTTTAAAAACAACATGGAGTTTACTAATTGGTTGGGCAATTATCTTAAATTCTGTGTTTTTAAAGATATTAACAAATTGTTTGTACCAATACTGTACAAATGGAACTTTAATAAAATATTTCTGTTCAGACCTATTGTTCATTATACTAGGCTCTAGTTTATGTTTTGCTTGTTGTCTTATCATCATAATGGTACCGAGTGTGTAACATCTATTTAGAAATCTTTTCGCAAGTTACATAAGTTCATCTAGTAATAATTCCTGAGTAGAGCTATATTTATGTGTTATAAAATTGATTAAAAATAATACTTCATTTATATGTGAACGGATGATAGCTAGAACAGTGTAAGAATTTGCTAGTATTTGTCGGTTTCCTATAAATTTTAAAATATATATTCTCATTAACTATAGTTAAAGTAAAATTTAGAGAGTTTATAGCTTTTTTTCTGTGGAATTTCCATTTCTAAAGTAAAATTAAGTCTGGTATAAATCTTATTAAATAAATCCAAAACCTTATTTACTATATCATCATTTGTAATGATTAAGATATCATCCAAGTATCTACCACACGCTTCTTGATTAGGCTGGGGTTCAAACCCGTCACTACCAAATACGGAGGATGCGGAAAGGTCAGGGAATGACCACCGCATATCCCTGGAGCAATATGGCCTTAGTTGCTAATGCTCCTAAAAAAAAACCAAATAAAAATGTTAGACTTGGAAGAAACTGTCTTAAATATAACTGTTCAATTTTATTAAGATAAATTTCGGCAACTAGTCCGCTCAGGCTAAGACCCATCGGTAATCCAAATATTTGTCTATAAATTTTGGATTGGAAATGAATATAATTGGCTTGAACAAGAAACTTGATTAGGTGAAATATTTCAGTTTTTGGTAGATTAGACTTATTTAAAATTACAGAATCATCATTAATTAGATTGTGTCTAAAGCATACTTGACATGTACATTTGTGTACAATGAAACTGAATCTAGGGAAAATAATTTATCATCTGTATTTAACTTTTTTTCTTTTAACTGATTAAACAACATATCCGAATTCTTTATACTAAATGCTAGTATCAGACATAAAGGTTTAATAATCCCATATAAATATGTCGCGAGTGATGAAAAGGCTGAATTTTTATAAGAGAATGGGTCTAATTGGTGCAACTTTACCTGCCCAAAAAGAGTGGATACATTATTAGTTCTAGCTTTTAAATTTTTTAACAGTGCCATCGAAATATAATCCTTTTTCCTGTATTCAGTTAATATTCTATTAAACTGTTTAGTTAAGTCAGCAAACATTGTTTTTTCTACCAATTGGTAAGTGGGACTATCGGATACAATATTCATGAGTTTGTCTATGTAATCACCTTTATTTAAAACAACTACTGTATCTGCTTTCTATATAATTATATTGTTATTCTGTCTTAATTTCCATAGCTTAATACTCTCTTCTTGAGATAATTTAGATATATAAGGAACCCTATATTGATTGATAACCCCATTAATCTGCTATATTAGGCCCTCCTTATTTTTTGCATTTTGTAACCCAAATTCAAATATTCAAATTCAATAACCATTTATTTCATGGGAAGTCGCCTAGGTGGTAAATTTAATCAAGACCCTTACTTAAAAGATTTATCTGAGATGCAGACAAATCAGATGAAGATAAATTAACAACATTGTGGTCAGTAAATATTTATTGTATATTACTAGTGTGACCAACCACCCCTTCAACTTGCCTCGTTCCACTACTTTTAGGAAAACCTGCTCACAGTGTATCCTTAATGTATCTGTTTTTCTTAAGAAGTAAGCAGTGTATTTTGTTAGTGTGTCTGGTATTTATTTCATTTGAAAGTGCTTGCTTCCTAATTTCAATAACTAATTTTTGTGAGACCATAAACGATAATTCTTTATACCCGAAATCCTCTGTCTTAGGGACACTCTCGCAATTTTTGGTATTAAGTTCTCAGTTAAGCAATATTTTAAAAATCTAATGTGAAATTTTTGTGCTTCATATTGCAATATAACATCAGTGTACATGTGGACTAAGTTGAATAAATAATATCTTATGGTATCACAATGAAAATATGCTTTAAAAATATGCCTTAACAAGTGATATTTAAGAATGAATCCAGTGTATCATGTGAGGGAGAGAAACGAATGATAAGTCAAACTATTCAATATATAAATTACTAATTAAGATCGTAAGAGCGATAAAGCTCAATATGTCCTACTAATGTTATTATAAACTATAAAAGGAAACCTCATACCTTTATGTAGGAACAGAATTCTCTCAACACTCACATTGGAAGGATTATGTAATTATATAATTATACAAATAAATGTCCCATATTTAATATTAAATAAAATCAATTATGAAAATTATATTAAAATTATATAAATGAATACTTATTAAAAAATTGTCATGTATTCAATACTCATCCCCAACGTAACGCATCAGGTAAAGCCAGGAGAAGTCGATAGCCATCAACATCCCCAAAAACCAAAACCAGTACCGCATGTTAACATAGAACTGAAAACAGTTGTTGGATTTATCCTTAAAAAACAGGTTAAAATATATAAAATCATAAAATTATCTAAACTTCTTGAAAGGGACCAAACTTATTTGGATTAGTATAAAGAATTCAGGTATGTTGTTTAATCAGATAAAAGAGAAAAAGTTAAATACAGATGATAAATTATTTTCCCTAGATTCAGGTTCTTTGTACACGAATATACATGTTGAGTATGCTTTAGACACAATGTGGGATCTAATTAATGATGATTCTGTAATTTTAAATGAGTCTAATTTACCAAAAACTGAAATATTTCACCTAATCAAGTTTCTTGTTCAAGCCAATTATATTCATTTCCAATCCAAAATTTATAGACAAATATTTGGATTACCGATGGGTCTTAGCCTGAGCGGATTAGTTGCCGAAATTTATCTTAATAAAATTGAACAGTTATATTTAAGACCGTTTCTTCCAAGTCTAACATTTTACTTGGATGATATCTTAATCATTACGAATTTACTATATCATCCTTCGAATATTACGAAAGAGGATATAGTAAATAAGGTTTTCGATTAATAAGATACATACCAGACTTAATTTTACTTTAGAAATGGAAATTCCACAGAAAAAAGCTATAAACTTCCTAAATTTTACTTTAACTAGAGTTAATGAGAATTTATATTTTAAAATTTATAGGAAACTGACAAATACTGGCAAATTCTTACACTGTTCTAACTATCATCCGTTCACATATAATTTTTTTTTTTTTTTGGCTGATACTATATAAGCTTGCTTTCTGTAGCTCTACTCAGGAGTTATTACTAGATGAACTTATGGAACTTGTGAAAAGATTTCTAAATAGGGGTTACACATTTGGTACCATTATTGAAGATAAGACAACAAGCAAAACATAAACTGGAGACGTATAATGAACAATAGGTTTGAATAGAAATATTTTATTAAAGTTCCATATGTACAGTATTGGTACAAACAATTTGCTAATATCTTTAAAAACACAGAATTTAAGATAGTTGCCCAACCGATTAGTAAACTCCATGTTGTTTTGAAACATAGAGCGGTGGACTCCATTTCAACCATGCATTTACACAGTGTAGTTTACAATAGTACTTGCTGCGAGAGTAATTCCTTGTACATTGGTTTGACACAGAATTGTCTTTCAATGAGGATACAACTTGCGGCATCAGTCAGAGCAAGAAGGACCTTGCTTTCCATGCTATCAATGATAGCCATGTTTTTATTTTTAATGAAGCGAAAGTTTTAAATACACAACATGAATATATTAAATTATTGATTGCCGAAACTCTTGAAATGAGGTTAAATGGAAATTCCATAAATGTTCATAGGCCTTAAACTATCTTGGACTCGTGGACTTTCACATGCATTTGTGAACAGTAATTCACACATTGGTTTAGTAAAAATAATCTCGTATCAGGTAGCCGATAGGTTTAAGTATTAAAAAAAGGGTTGGTATCACGTGCAAAAAACACTTTACTTCTTGTGAGCACGGAGTGTATCCGAATAAGTTTGGTCCCTTATAAGAAGTTTAGACAATTTTATGATTTTAGATATTTTAATCTATGTTCTTTAAGGATAAATCCGACAATTGCTTTTAGTTCTTATGTTAACATGCGGTATTGGTTTTGGTTTTTGAGAATGTTGATGGCTGTCAACTTCTCCTGGCTTTTTCTGATGTGTTATGTTGGGGATGAGAATTGAATGCATGACAATATTTTATTAAGTACATAAACATAACTTCCCTGATGGGGTTACAGTTCAGTTCTTTAGATTCAGAAAACATTATAAGGACAACAGACTTATTACATACAATACCTTCTACAATAAAAATGGCCCTGGAAAGGCTGAAAGCAACCACACTAAATAGCAATCAATTTATAATAATACTCAGGGCAGAAACAGTGAGAAAAGAATCTTCATAAATATATACCTCCAAAATTGTAGAAGCATCATTGAGAAGCTCAATAAACTTAAACCAGGTTAGCCACTCTGACTTTGATATTTGGGTCCTTACGGAAACCTTGCTAACCCCTGACATCTTAGACTCAGAAATTTGTCCCCCAAATTTTCAAATTATCAGAAAAGATAGGGAAAACAAGAAAGGGGGAAGGAGTAATGATTTTACTTCACCAAAAAATAATCATCTTTGATATCATCTTCCTAAAAGATATTGAGGGCATTTATGTCAAAGCTAAAGTTGGCACCATAACAATGCAGCTGGTAGGAATCTACCTACCACCCCCAGTCAAAAAAGACCACCTCCTGATTTCCTCCAAGAGTGATGTCAAAATGATAGTGCTAGGTGACTTTAACATTCACTTTGAGTATGGATAGGGTAAGGAAGACCCTAACAATAAAATTAGCTACTTATTGCAGTTTCTGAAGGATATGTTCCTCAGACTGAACCTGAAACAAAAATGCAAACTCCCTACCAGAAAAGAGAAACTCCTTGACCTGGTATTCACAAATTTTGACTTAAATATTAATTATACTTCCAGTTATTTCCACTCGGATTATCTAGCCTTACTGCTCGACTTTGATCTCAAAACCAAACAGATCATCGATGAAGTCAGACAATGCTCCTATAATTTTAGGAGAGCCCCCTGGGACAAAATTAGAATTGAAATTTCAAATGCTAACTGGAAATCCTTATTTAGTAGTCAAGATCCCAATACAATTTTGGATGTGCTGTATGACAACTTAGACTCAATTATCAAAAATTATACACACAAGAGCCATACAAAGTCAAACACTAAAAAATTTCCTGTGTGGTTCACAAAAGAAATAATTCAATTACTTAAAAAAAAAAAAAAAAAAAAAAAAATGTTCATCAAATACAAAAACACACAGAGACAGGATAACTATATCCAGTTTTCCAACCTAAGAAGTCAGAAAAAAAACCAATATCAATTTGGCCTACCAAAATTCATTATCCAACCTACAAAATGCAATGCTAAACAGGCATGATATGGGTCCATTCTGGAGGCATTGGAAAATGGGTTACAAAAACCACAAACATATGAACAAAAAGGAGACCATTAAATTAGAAGAATTTGCAAAATACTACAGTGAACTATATACTGAAAATTCTGATCACAATAGTAAGCTGGATCACCTCTTCCTCCTCAGGTCCTTTCAGTTATATCCTGACACAATTTGAAGTCAATTCAAAGATTTTATTGAATACCTTAATAAATTCAAATTAAGCTATGGCACAAACACTGACAGTCTGCCCATGGCCCTCTGGAAACATTGCTTTGTTGTCCTGCAACAACAACTTCTACATCTGGTAAATTCCATTTTCAAAAAGGATCACTCCCCGCAAGATTAAAGGAAACCGTCATTACTCCACTTTTTAAAAAGGGTGCAAAAGACAGCCCTGCCTCTTTTCAGCCCATACACAAAGCTAATCCCCCTAAGCAAGATCATTGAGAACATCTTATACTCTCAGCTCTGCTAATATATGAAAAACAAATTCAGCCACATTCATCATGGCTTCCTCATGGGCAGGTCAACAGTGACCAACCTACTCTCTATAAAACTTGACATCAAACATAGCCTTGATAATAACAATCAGATAGAAATTTTATATCTGGACCTACAAAAAGCCTTTGATTCGGTACCATACAAATTAAAGCACATAGGTATATCAAGTAATGTCTTATCACTTATGTTAAACTTCTACAACAGGAAAAGCAGAGTTCTTTTTGAAGGAAGTTACTCCTCCACTTTTCCTATACAAAGGGGCGTCCCACAGGGTTCTCCTCTTGGACCAGTATTTTTTGCAATATATATTAATGACATACAAGATTGTATGCAACATATAGACATCAAAGTGCTCTCATATGCAGATGACTTGAAAATATACAAAACCGTCAAATCAGCACAAGACTGTGAAACACTAGAAAATGGATTAGACACTATCACCCAATGGATTACAAACAATGGCTTAAAACTAAACTTAGACAAATGCTGCACCATCTCTATTGCAGACTATCATAAAAAATACAAGATTAATTATCCTTGTAAAACCAATAATCATGAGATAATGAGAGTACAAGAGGTTTCAGATTTGGGGGTATGGTTTTCTGCCAAGGGAAACTTCAACACACATGTAAATAATACTACAGCAAAGGCCTTCAAATCCCTTGGACTGCTTAAAAGAATCTGCTTTGACTTTACCAGTATACAGCTCATAAAAACAGCATGCATAATGATAGTTAACCCAATTCTAGAATATGCCTCACAAATCTGGAAACCTCACACCAAAATTCTTATAAAACAACTGGAACATATTCAGAAATCCATAGTCAGATTCCTGGTGTACAAGTCTAGGCTGGAAATGAACACAAAATCTTATTATGACTGATGCTGTTGTTGTTGTTATTTAGTTTTTAGGAGCATTAGCAACTAAGGCCATATTGCTCTGGGGATATGTGGTGGTCATTCCCTGACCTTTCTGCATCCTCCGTATTTGGTGGTCACAGGCTTGAACCCCGGTCTAATCAAGAAGCGTGTGTGACGCACTGTTGCTCCTGCCCACCTAGCTACAGAGGTGCCTATGACTGGTGCATTCACTTCGGGATGGTACCACTCTCTCAAAGAAGGGCTGTGGCAGACTTCAAATTCCTGTGCATCCTATGGATGGAAAGCTGGATGCCCCCGAGCTGCTCTACCTCATCAATTTTAGCTGTCCTCCAAGAGCCTTGAGAAAACAATTTGCTGGCACTAGAGCCATTCAGAACTGATCAACTTAAATTCCACTATTTCAATAGAACTACAAATTTGCTAAATGAATCCAACATTGATATTCTAGCTGAAGACATCAATATCAAAAAAGAGTTGCAAAGGTTCTACAATCAAGTAATTAGAAAATGAGAATAAATGATAAATTTAATAATAAAAATAAAATAAAAAATAGGTATATATTAACTATAAATATTTCAATAAACAAAGAAAAAAAATAAGAAATAATACAAAAAAAAAAAACTGATAACTATAATAATAATACAAATCAGTCATTGTGAGCAAACAAGAAAATATAACAACAAAGGAGTTTAGAAATACAAAAATCTCTGTCATCCCAGCTTTGCTTAAATGCAAATCGCCTGTAACTTAAGATATTCCATTGTATATGCTGTATAGTGACTGTAAATAGAATTATTACTCTATTGCTACTGTTATATTCTTCCTCTGTAAGGCTTTGGCTGTTCTGGAGTAATAAAAAAAAAAAAAAAAGTATTTATTTATATAATTTTAATGTAATTTTTGTAATTGATTTTATTTAATATTAAATATGGGACATTTATTCATATAATTATATAATCACATAATCCTTCCAATATGTTTCCAATATTGTTGAGAGAATTCTGTTCCTACAAAAAGGTATGAGGTTTCCTTTTATAGTTTATAATAATAACATTAGTAGGACATATTAAGCTTTATTGTTCTTACGATCTTAATTAATATGATATGCATATATTTTGTTATTATCAAAACTATTAAATTATTATGGTTTTGCTAACACTAAAAAATGTTATTGCAAAATGTACACTTTCTAGAACCTAGGATGGGTGAATTACTTTTGTTTACATTAATCTGTAATTATTCTTCCTCTACTATTCATAAAATCAAACTTTAAGCCCAAATAATTTTGCAATTTTTTTTTTTTTACTTACATAACATAAAAAAAATTTATAAATATGTAGTGAGTAGTTATGTCAATTTATTATATTTATATGTAATAAATTGATATAAATATGTAGTAAGGAATATCAGTATTTGTATTAGTAGTGCCAAAGCCAAAATCATACAATGAAGCGAGGTTTTACAGCAGAAGTAATTAAGAAAAATTATCCACTTCCACAGCAATAAGTAGAAATTTATTCCAACAATCAGTTACTCTCTGGCTGTCTCCTTGTGTGTATTATCCAAAAAAAAGTAAGGATGCTATCAGCATTTAGTTTACTCCACCCATTTAACACCTTAAGCACTTCAGTCAGGTCTTCTAGATGCCTAGTTCCTAGATGTTACTACTTACAGAGCTCCATTTTTTCATGGTAAAAATACCCTTCTCTGTACCTATTCCAACAAGATACATCTTTCCTGTGATAAAGCGTTCAAACCTTATGCAATAGGATAATCACTTCTTTATGTTTACTGGTAAAATTCCTAATGAACTGCTCTAGTAGCCTGTCTACTCTACTTAAAGAACTGCTTGCTGCCTCATGCAGTTACCTCTTATTTCTTTTTCATTCTCCAGTACCTTGAGTTTAGTACCACCCAAATGGTATATTATTCTGGGATTATTGCTACACAAATGCAGTACTTTGCATTTATTAGTTAAACTGCATTTGCTCATTTTTCACCCATCTGTCTGATTTATCTGGACATTCTGATTACTGTCATTAACCACACTATCCACCTTTGTATCTTCAACAGACATTCATTACATTTTGTTATGTCTACAACAGTATCATTAACAAATATTAAAAACAGTAGGAACCCAACTCATTTAGTACATGAAAAGCAGTAGCCGTTAACGACACCCTTCTCCAATTTGTACAACATTCATTCACACAGAACAGTATCAGAAGCTTTAATGAAATTGATTGTCAAAATTATTTTTTCATCCAGTTTCTTTTTTGACTACCTTATAGAAATTAGTCAGATTGGTCATTCAAGATTTCCCATTAACAAAACCATGTTGTAACTTCTCTGAATGTTTTTCAGTTAAGATGAGCTTGTAGTCTGTATTTAATCCATTTTGACCTTGATTCACCTTTATGAATAGAAGAGACATTAGCACATCTCCAGTCCACAGGGACATCTCCTAAATCCAGAATGCTCTCATAATTATGGCTGGACAAAAGGTTTGCTTACTTCTTTTGTTGCCGCTCTTAATATTATTGGATTGATATCATCAGCCCCCAGCACCTTATTTACTTTTAGTTTCAACAATTTTCTTTCCAATTTCCTTTCAGTTATCATAAAATCAGTTAATTTTGGTATCCCCATCCCTAATAACTTCTTACATGAATGTAGATTCAAAATATTTATTCATTGTCAGAAACCTGTAGAGGATCTTTAGTTATGCAATTCGTATTCAGTGGACCAATGTGGTTTATCTCTTTCTTTCTAGTGTTAATAAACATAAAAAAAAAAAAAAAAAAAAAATTGCTGCTTTTGTTTACTTTAAACGTAATGCAATATAACAAATAGATCTGTTTTTATTTATACTTTTTTAAATGTTCAAAAATGTTTATTTATGCTTTCATTTGATAGATATTTTATCACAGTAAAGGTTTTAGCTTGTTTTAAAGTCTAATATTAATGTTCTTTAAATTTCAGCCCTCCGTATGACTGTTCGCAGTAGTCTCTATCGGAAAGGTTCAGTAAATCATGAACATTCTTATGGTTCTGAAACTTATAATGAATCAGAAGATATATATGAAAAAGTATGTGAAACATGTGGCCACAAAGTCTCTTATGAAAAAATGTGACAAGTCATATGTTTGGATCACATTTTGTAAAATTCCAGTATTGATCCATATATTTCAGAATAGTTTAAATGTCCATTATTGAATTTTAATGATAATTGTCATCATCTTTGGGAATATTTCCCTTAGGCCCCATGTAATTATTTTCCCAGTGTATATATTTCAATTATAAGTTTCCAAACATTTTCTTTTTGTGGTGATTCTTGGAGACTTAGGCCAGTCATTAAGTTTTGCATGGGTATTCATAAACAACATAATCTATTAAATCTGAATGAAGTTTTATTCATTGTCAAAAACCTGTACAGAATCATCATTAGTTATGCCATTCGTATTTAGTGGACCAATGTGGTTTATCTCTTTCTTTCTAGTGTTAATGTAAAAAAAAAAAAAAAAATTATTTGCTGCTTTTGTTTACTTTAAACAAATTAGAATTTGGACCTGAAGGTTTATAATTCTGAATGAATTATAAACCTTCATTATGGTCCCTCACTTGTCAGTAATAATTTGCCATTACTGGAAGACATGGCTAATGCAATCAAAAGCTCCTTTCATAAGTGAGTACATGTTTATTGTTGCCTAGAACTATGTTGAGTTCATATAGAGTGGAAATTTTTCTTTTCCCCTTTGAAAGGACTCAATTCAGAAAGAAAGAAAGAATCAAAATCTGGGGGATGGACAGATATAGACAGTGGTCAGGGTTGATAAAATCTTCAAGTTATCGTTATTAGGTTATATTCTTGCAACAACTTGATCACCAAACAGACCGTGAGACTGGATAAATTGTGATGCACAATCAGTGAATCTTGCTTTAACCACCCTACTTGTTTCCTTTGCAGTGCAAGTCCCAAAAATTTCCTTAGAAACAAGACAATATTCTCTACTAAGAATATCATACACTTTCTCTGGTACTCTCTGAGAATACCTGAGAAAGTGTAATCAGCAATGTTTATTTCATTTTGCTTGATTCCCATTAAACCTTTGTGGTCTGGGTGATGAAGGATGCCACTATTCAGCAATTGTCATTTTAATTCAGGTTCAAAATACCGTAACCATACTCCAGTTGCAGTGATGTGGTGTGATAAGAAAATGCTTCTTTTCATCTGTATAATAACAAAGATGAAATTCACAGATGGTTTTGGTTTTCATCTTCAGACAGAGGATGAGGTATTCAAAGAAGTGCAGTTCTTTTCCCCTCCACAAATTTTCCATCAAAACAGTATAAACTGTACCATGGCTGGTGCTAAGAATACATACAATCACAACTCATATCATTCAGTTTTCACAAATGTTCTTCACTCTTCTGTTGTCAGTGCATTCAGATGGCAGTCATTGTATCAATTGTTCATATCTTGCAGCAGAAAGAGTGATATCATGAGTTGGTCAGTGTATATTTTTTAATATTCAACAAAAAAAAAAAAAAAATAAATATATATATATATATATATATATATATATATATATATATATACAATGTAAAATTTGCACTACTTATTGTATTTTAGGAAATATTGAGGGCCATGCAATCTTATTGACTGACCTTTTATATAGTCAGTATTCTCAAAGATTTTTGCATTTATTACATTTTTTTTTTTTTTTTATAATCGCCTAACTGTAAGATACCTGTGGCAAACCAAAGGTGTTATGGTACTGAAGTTTAGGATTTCTGACATATACTAGAAACACAGCTGTTTAAATTTTTAAACACTCAAAGGTCTGTTTATCATCCATAAGCCGTGTTTTTTGACTGTTTCAAATTTGATGACATACAAAGTTTCAATTACTCACATATTAGTATTATTTTTGAATATAGTCAGAACCACTCAAATAATATATGAATATTTCTGCTAAAATTGAAATTTCAACATATTTTTTGAAATTATTCAGTTTTCCGGTGTGTTCAATTAAAAAGAAAAGATTTTTTTTTTTTTTTTTTGTTTTTTTTTTTAACTTTCACTTTTGTCATGGTTGTCTTTCAATTTGATTTTTCAGTTCGTGTCTTACAGTTTCCATCCTTTGATGGCAAACACCCACTAATTTGTGGATGATCAAGATGACCATCCTGCTTTGTTAGATATTACTGTTCATTCATGTTGTTTTCATTGGTGGTAATGAAACAGAGTTGACATATAATAGTTTCCAAGTTGTATAAAGTAACAGTCATTTTATACATGGATTACAGTACAAAGTGCAGTTTTGCATAATGGTAAATTCACTCTAGAAAAGTAATTTTTTTCAGTATTTGAGGGTTTTTTTTTTTTTTTAAAGATAAAACCTTTTAATTAATTGGAAGATTGGGGGTCTACGTGATTGTTCATCATTGTGCACTAATGAATTTATTGAGAACACACTTATATTATGTGGTAGATTTAAATAATTTATTACTGAAAAGCTACAATTCTGAACAATTGAAACACTCCAATGCCAAACACATAAACAGTTCTGGCTATGTTTTGGGAACTCACTGTTTCCATCTTCAGGCCTAATTCTATTCTATTCTAATAGAATTGCAAATCCCATTAGAATTTGAATTTGTAAAACTTAGAATTTGGACCTCAAACCCAATGTTCTAATTCCACAGGCCTGAAGAGTGGAAATAGTGAGTTCCCAAAATGTAGCCAAAATTGTTTAAGCGTTTTTTTTTTTTTTTTTATGAAAACCCCAAACACGAGAGGTATTAGAGCCTATAGTACTTAATACTGTGCTTGGGTTAGAGGTTGAGAAGATGAAAGAAGATATTTGTTGACATTAGACTTGAACTTCTGTAGATTAATTTTCAGGAAATACATATGAAGGAAGGTTGTTCCAGAAAACAGAAGTTGAATGAATAAACGAGGAAGATGAAAAGTTGGTTCTGTGAGTTTGAAGTTGGACAGTAAATGGATGTTGACTGGTGGTGGCACATGTTCGGACTGTTTTGAAAGAGAGTGGGAATTATAGAAGCCAATTCAGAAGAACAGTGCCCATGGAAGTATCTGTAGAAGAGGCATGCAGCAGACAGTACGTCTATGAGATGTCACGTCTATGAGAAAGCAAGTGGAGAGACTCTGTTAGAGATGAATCATTAATTAACCTAACTGCACTCTTCTGAATGGAATCAAGAAGCCTGAGAGAGGTTTTGGGGCACCACCCCAGATGTGGGAACAATATTCCATGGTAGGGCGGATTTGTGATTTATACAGAGTGAGCAGCTGTTTGGAAGAAAAGTAACGCCGAGAGAGAAAAAGAGAAAACCAAGTTTTTTAGATGCAGAGGAAGCAATATTTGTAATGTGCTTGTGCCAGGAGAGATTAGAAGTCGGGGTAATCCCCAAAAGAGATATATCATCTTGCCTAGAAATCGGAGTGTCACCAGAGATAAGCATAGGAGCAGAAGAATCCTTTTTGCAAGATATAAGAAAACACTGAGTTTTAGAAGGATTGAAATCAACTAAGTTGTCTTTGCCCCACTGGAGAATTACCTGGAGATCGGCATTTAAGGAATTGGTAGTGGATATTCAAGAAGTTGAAGCTGATTGAGCAGGGCAAGGTTTCTCAAAATGGAAATTGGAATGCAATGTGCTATCATCGGCAAAACTATGGATAGTATTTCCAGTCAATAGAAGAAGGTCATTAATATACAAGAGGAAAAAGAGTGGGGGAAAGAACTGAACCTTGAGGGACACCAGCATTAGTGAAGAAGTTAGAAAACAGAGAGCCATCTACCATCACCCTCAGTGAGCAATTAGAGAGAAAACTGGATAACCAATTACAAAAAACAGTTGGCAAACCATAAGATGGAAGCTTGTTTAGAAGACCCTTATGCCAAACACGATCGAAAGGCTTTGAGATGTCAAGAGCAACTACTTGTGTTTCACTGAACCTTTCCATTGAATTTGTCCATAAATAGGTAACATAAGCCAGAATATCACCAGTGGACCGACACTGACAGAATCTATACTGGCGATCGTTGATCAGACAGAAGGTTTCTAGGTAGTTTAAGGGTTTACGGTTAATTGATTTCTCCATTACTTTAGAAACAGTAGAGGTAATTGCAATGGGATGATAAATGGGTGGGGAGGGATTTGTCACCCTTTTTAGGAACTGGCTGTATATGAGCAAATTTCCAAGCAGAAGGAAAAACACCTTTGGAATAAGAAAGTTAAAAAAGGCAGCAAAGAACAGGAGTAAGTTCAGGAGCACAAGTTTTTAGAACAAGTGGAGAAATACCATCAGAATCTGGAGCATCAAGATTGTTGATGCTCTAGGTCCTTCTTTCATCAAGATTCTTTCTTAGCATCAAGATTCATCGAAATCCTTCTGACATCCTTTTGATGGAAGACCACCGGAGGCATTGAATGGAGCGTGTTGGTAACGGTGTGAGGTGTTTTACCAAGATCATTAATACATGAGTTGGAAGAAAAATGGGATGCTAGCAGGTCAGCTTTATCCTTGGCTGAAGTGACAACAGAACCATCTGGTTTTGACTGAGGTGGGAGCAGAGATGGGTAAAAGTTGTGTCAAATAGCTTTGGCAGGAGACCAGAATGCTCGGCTACCATTAGGGCAAGAAGCAAGTTTTCTACTCTTATCCTGTTTAAAATTAGTTTGGACTGATTAATAACTACTTTACAATTGTTGTGAGCTTTGGTGTACGCAGAAAGTGAAACTGAAGAATTGGAAAGAAGCCAATTATGATATGCAATGTTCTTCTCTTGAACAGCCTTAGCACATTTATTGGAAAACCAAGGTTTAGATAAAGGTCAAGATTTTAAAGTGGTGTGTGGAATAAAGGATTTCATTCCTAGAAGAAAAATTTCACTGACTCGATCTGAACAAACATTGACATCAGAAGTTTTGAAACAGTAATTTGACCAAGGAAAAGAAGAAAAGAAATCTCGCAGGTTATCCCATTTTGCATTCTTGTAATACCAAACAATACGAGGTTGGGTATAGCCATGAGATAAAGGCTCCATTGGAGAAGAGACAATCACCAAGTTGTGATCTGAGGTGCCTAAAGGACCACTGACTTCGACCATGTACTTAGAAGGGTTGTTTGTGAGAAAAAGATAAAGCACATTGGCTGTATGGTTAGGATTGTCTGGTATTCTTGTAGGTAAATCAATTGTAATTGCAAAAGCCTCAGCATCTCGACCAGCTGGGTCGATGTGACTGGAAAACGGAAGCCAGCTGGAGTTGTGAACATTAAAATCACCAAGGAAAATTACCTCGCTGTTAGGAAAGTTGGATTGGAGAAATTCAAGTTGCAAAGAGAGGAAGTCAAAAAGTTCCAAGTGATTAATGGAGTTGGGAGAACGGTAGAGACAACAGATGAATTTGACAGAATGAGGAAAAGAGATTTTAAGCCAGAGAAGATCGAAAAGAGGAGATTCCAGATTACCAAGTCTCTGACAGGGAATATCGGAATGGACATATGCACAAGTACCACCTTTGAGGCAAAAGGAATCATACAGTGAATAATTTGGGCAACTGAGATGAGCAGTAGTTGAATTAACTGATAACTGAGATTCTGTCAGAAAACGTACATGGGGTTTGGCAGACTACAAGTGGAAATGGACATTGTTGAGATTAGAATTGAGACCACGTATATTTGTGAAATGAACTAGTAAGTGTTTGAGAGGTTTAGATCTTTTCGCAGATAAGCTTACTGTGTTAGTTTGACAATTCATGGTGTATTCAATAGTAAGAAAAAGTGGGTGGGACATGCTGTATGAAGTAATAAAATTTTTGGATATGGTGTACACATGGTAAGAATATATCCAGATCCTTGACATAATGTGGCCTTGACAATGCACCCCGCATACACACTACTCTGACTCCCTCCAGTCACTATCTGGCAGAGTAGAGGTAGCAAGGTTGTACACCGAAAGCCTCCTGAAGAGTTACCAATAGGTTCGGTCCAATGTACTAACTAGTGGCCGGCCTGCGAACACCGTTTTAGAGCTGTATCCTTGAAATGTGAGGAAGATTGAATCTCGCCATGATGTTCATCATAACCTCAAAAGTCATTAGTCATACTGCATGATGGAAGTGACGGGGAAGGGGTGACCGGAACAGCTCTGGAGACTAAACATGGGTTCCACCACTTCAAGCCTCCAATAAGCAAGGTGGGGGTATTGCACCGGTTGATGAGAGTCATCTACCACCTAGTATTGCCTAGTAACACAGAGGAGCAGTATTCCTCCATGTGGTGTGGGTGCCACACCTCAATCCCTGCTTACATTGGTTCACACCTGGGTAGTCACCCACAGTGTGGTTGTTCATGGAGGTTATACCCAGGATTACTAACAGTCCCACCATCATGAAGGTGCAAGCAGAGGATTTGGCTGTCACAGACCATCCAGACTTTGCCGTGGGTCCACTGGACTTGAATGTCACCCGAATATCAGTTCCATCAGCGTTTTAGACTCCCAGGTAGCAATTGCAGCTTGTCTGGCATATCTGAGAGAATGTCTGTGACACCCTCAAATACAAAAGGTCCCTGAGGTTTGGCATCGAGGTATTTCAATCATTCAGAATATTGTAGCTTTTCAGTAATAAATTACTTAAATCTACCACAAGATATAATCAGAGACGGACTGGGTAAAAAATTCTTACTGGGAAAAACTTGTAGCAGCCTCATATTGGTGTTTACCTTGTTGTGAGGAAGAGTGTGGGGAGGGGGATTACTAGAGTAATAACTAAAGTAATTATCTACAATTACTATGATTTTCTTAATAATCTACTTTCTTATTATGATTTTTGTGCACTTAATTTTTATATATTAGTCAACAAATATTGGAGGTCAGAGTGTAATATTGAAAATCACACCTCTGGATATAATAGTGTAGTCTCAACCAATTCATTAGTACACATAAAATCTTTTACTTCTTTGTTTTGGATATCATTCCTTATCACATGTTTTTGAAGATTGTGTGATAAGTCGATTTTTGGTGATAATCGTTGTAATATAAGTTGTGTTTCAGAAATGTTATTAGATATTAAAACACTAGTGTCATTCATCTTTGGACTGACTATATAATGATTGTAAATAGTCCTCTCAGGTTTTGGTGCTAGAGTAAAATAGTCAGCAACATCTCAAATGAATGTCTTTTAAAGTATCAGTAATAAGTTATCGAAACCTGTCCCAATTGTTAATAACAAAGCTTCAGGTCTGAAGACATGGTGTTACCGAGAAATGTGGTCTTTTATTTAAAAAAAAAAAAAAAAGAATTAAAGAGAGACTTTATGCATTTCTTTATAGATATTACCATAAAGAATTGTTCTTCTTCCTCACTCCTCGCATTTTTAATTTGCTGAAGAGTTAGAGCAATTTCAGGGAGCAATTTCAAAAAAAGAAAAAGAAGAAAGAAAAGAAAAGAAAAGAAAAGAAACAAATCTGTTTGCTCAAAGCTATGTAAAGGTACCTGTTCTGATCACAGTTTATATCACACTTTTTTTTTTATCCTGATTTTTTTGTGCGTCGTCAGCATTTGTTCCATGGGAGCCATTCATGTTTGCATCACTCTTCCTTCATCCAAGGGTAAGTTCAGTGTGCCAAGTTTCTTATCATATGAGGTGCAACCATTAATTAATGAAGACTATAAATATACTTTTATTACATGTTAAGATATTCTCTGCTTTCTGAGTGCAAATGTGCAGTTTCAGATTTTAATCCACTTGGAGAGAAGACAGCCCCACTTTTAGAATTTTACTTCCACTTTTATATAAGAAAACTGGATATATTTATCAAGCAATCTTCACCAGAGTTCAGTTACCTCAGTCATAGTGAGAGAAAAAAGCCCAGAAGTGTTTCTGCCATTTCCGATCCAGTTAGACTTAAACCTGGATCAAAACTGTCATCAGAAAAGCCAGTAGCAAAAGCTGAATGAACATTTTCATTGTTAGGAAATCTTTCTCTTCATTCTGTTTTTCAGCTGAGCAAAGTAAAAGGAATTGTAGGGAGCCAAACATGTTGAATAGGAAAGATGAGCATGCTGTGCAATCTCTTGTTGTCCCCATTCCCCCCCAAAAAAACATACCCACATACACACATGGACCATTGCAATAGCATGGTGAAGAATTCATTCATTTAGAAAAAGATCTTTCCTTTTACGTTGTTCAGAATTTCATGATATTAAATAGACTTTCTAGAATCAGAGTTTTCTGCTGAAGACAGATTTTATTCTTCATGGTGAAACATCAGTATTTCATCGTCAGTCATAATTTTGTGCAAAACTTGGCTGTCTTTTTTAACAGAATAGTTATTTTTTTGAAAGACAAAAACAAATTTCAGTCTCATAGACATTTGGTTTCTTCTGCATGCCTTTTCTATAAATACTTTCATCTGAATTAACTTCTGTAATTCTCCCTATTCTCAGTCACTCAATGTTCGAGTTTTCGTTTATGGCTATTTCAAAGTGAAATACTGTCATTTTGCTTTTTAATTTTAATTTTAAGGCGCAAAATTTAATATTGCTGCCCCCTTTGTGTTAATAATGGCATCTACAGTTAAAAGAAACCGCAATGTGTGTTGTCAATAGAAGACAAGATAACAATTATTAATAGACTGGAAAAGGGCAAAACAGGTGTATCTCTTGCTAAGATTTTTGACATTGGAAAAAACAAATGACATTGGATCTGACATAAAGAGCAGAAAAAATGAAATTTTTGAAGTTTACTTCAAAGTTAGACAAGGAACATGGCAAAAAAAAAAAAAAAAAAAAAGGAAAACTGAAAAAAGCTAGTGATGAGAAATTAGATTTCTGGTTTCTACAAAAGAGAAGTCAAGGTTACAAAGCATTACAATTTAATCAAAATTTTAAAAGCCCATCTGAATTTAAAGCCAGTACAGGATGGCTGAAAATTTTTAAATCTTGGCATGGTATAAGGGAGCTTGAAATTCAAGAAGAAGCTTTATCAGGTGATGTCCCAGAAGCAGAAGCCTTTAAAGAGTCTTTTCTAAAAGCAGCGGAGCAAGAAGGCTTTCCAAGGATGACATTTACAGTGCAGATGAAACAAGTCTTAATTGCAAGTCACTCCTTAAATCACTTGCATTGCGAAGTGAAATGGCTGCGCCTGGTTTCAAAGCTAACAAACAGCATGTTACGGTTATGATGTGTGCAAATGCAAGTGGACAGCATATTTTACCATTGTTGGTGATTGGAAAATGCAAGAATCCAAGATGCTTTAAAAGAGTAATGTGCCTACCAGTATTATATAAAGCACAGAAAAATGCTTGGATGAATTCCAACATTTTTTTGGATTAGATTAGATTTTATTCCAAGTGTGAAGAGGCATCGAGAAAAGGAAGGTAAAGCTGGTAAAGTTTTACTTATTATTGATAATGCACCATACCACCCTCTTCTTGAAAAACTGAATTCAGTTGACAAGAACTTCGTTGTCAGGTTTTTATCTTCAAATGTTACAGCCCTGCTGCAGATCAAGGTGTTATAGAAAAACTAAAAAAGATGTGCAAAAAGCAAGTCTTTTGTCGCTTGCTACTACCAGAGGGGAAGAAAGAGAGTGTGGCTGAGTTTTCAAAGATGCTCAACATTAAGGATTGTTGCTACATGTAGCAGATGTCTTGAACATGTTGCTGGAGGGAAAAGGCATGGCATAAACTTTGGGGTGCTGCCGAAGAGACGGTCGCACATGTGCAAGATTTGAATAAAGACATAGGTGAGATTTTAACTTTATTTCAAGGGACTCTCTGGTTTTATGAGTGTGGGCAAGATGATGCAGAGGCATAGTTAAATAACGATTCTAATGATCCTGGTTATCCATATTTTAACTGAAGAAAAAATTGTTGCATTAGTCCAGGATGAAGAACTTGCTGACTTTAACCACGGTGATTCTGATGACGAAGAAGAAGAGGGAGTGGGCCTACTCATGCAGAGGCCTTCACTGGCTAGAAACTGGAATGGCATGGTTTGAGAAACTGTCTGAATGCAGTTCTACTGAGATATTGCTATTAAAGAGGATGAGAGACCTCGCCACAAAAAAAAAGACAATCTTGCATGGTTAAAAGAAAAATTCAAGATTACATATATTTTACGAAATAAACCTTCCCAAGATTCATTATACTCTTATTTGTGCGCAATTACTTGTGTTTGTTTATTTCTGTTTATGTGGTAAAAAAAAAAAAAAAGTGTGATTTATAGTTGAAACCATGTAAAACAGTTAGGTAAGTTCAAAATAAATGTAATATACATTGTTACTTCAAAACGTTTTGGTTATTATTTACAAACCATTTCCTAAATCAATTATTGTTTATAATACTTCATATTTCAAAATACAGTAGCAATAACCTTGCGTACAATAATTTAATTGTAGGCCTAATTACACTTTGTTTCATATAAATTGGTATTCTCATGTATGTTTGATTATCTAAACTATTTGGATAATTGGCATTCTACTGTATTGCATTAGGGTCATCTGGTAAGTTATTACATATACCCACGTGTATTGTGTCTGTAAATTGTGTGTCCTCTCTGGTCGATTTGCCTGTTTTTCTGGAAGAAAAACCCCAGTTTCTGGAGGGGAAACCTTGCTATCTATGCCTGAGACCGACTAACTCATCCACAGAGTGAAAAAAAGCCTATGAAAGTTCCTTGTGTCATCAACAGGACTCAAACCCGGGTCTTTTCCACTTGGTGTGGGAAGGAAGGTAACAATGCCACTGTGCTACCCACACAGACTGAAGGTGGTGCATGTGGGAATAAATGTTTTGTTCAACAAATTTTTGAATACATGCAATGTCTTAAATTAAGTCATGTTTGACTGATTTACATGTACAGCCAGGCCAACGTTTCTTGATTGGTGGGAGAAAGTACTGTGCAGACTGTGTGCATTCGGGCAGAGTGAAAAAGAAAAAAGGCGCAAAATTTTGTCATTGGGAATGAAGATTTTTGTGAATGCAACTATAGTGGTACCTCAGTATACGTCCGCTTTGGAATAAGTCCAACTTGATATACGTCCTGTTTGGACGCGAAAAATTTTGTTTGGAATATGACTTGCGTGCGTCAAAATGAGTCACGACACCGCACACCACCCTTGTTTACCTCTCTCGAGACAAAGCCACGACTCAGATGCCAGATCTTACCTCCTCTCCAAAAACCGAATAAAAGCCGACCAAGGATGGGCGCTAGCAAAGTACGCGTGCCCCGTCCTCACTCGGCTTTCCGAATAAAACCGACCGAGGACGTATGCGTGTACGGTGTGTGCTTATGTCCTCGATCGACTGAATTCTGTTTTTGGAGAGGGGTTAAGATCTGGCATCTCTGCCACGACTGCCCATGAGCGTCAGTACGACAGTTTTTACCATTCAGTGAACAACCCGTGCTATAACTCTCTGTGAATTTTCACGTGATTTTGTGTTTTTTTTTTTGTGTAAATTTTTTGTAAATTCATTAACCATAAGTTCTGAGAAAGTTAATGGGAAGAGCCAAGCAACGAAGAAAATGGTTAGGATCACCATGGAGGTGAAAAAAGAGATTGTTGAAAAGTATGAAGGTGGCATGCGTATCCGGGACTTGGCTGCTGCATACCGTATGCCGAGAACGACGGTATCTATGATTGTTAAAAACAAAGACGTTATTAAATCTGCTAACGTTGCGAAGGGGGTGAAATCAATTACCAAACAAAGATCAGGGACATTAGAGCATGTTGAGAAATTGCTGTTGATTTGGATAACAGAAAAACAGTGTGCTGGCGATAGCGTATCGGAGGCAATGATTTGTGAAAAGGCAAAACTGATGCATGCTGATCTTTTGAAAAACAAGGCAGGAACAAGCCAAGAAAGTGAAGTGTTTAAGCCAACCATGGCTGGTTTGATAATTTTAAAAAGAGGACTGGCATTCAGTGTTGTGAGGCATAGAGAGGGAGCCAGTGCTGATAAAGATGCCGCCAATGATTTTGTTACAGAGTTTGGGGAATTTGTGGAGGCTGAGGGTTTTGTTCCCTAACAAGTTTTTAATTGTGATGAAACAGGCCTGTTTTGGAAGAAAATGCCTAACAGACCTATATTACACAAGAGGAGAAGGCATTGCCAGGGCACAAGCCAATGAAGGACAGGCTAACTCTCTTGTTCTGTGGCAATGCAAGTGGGGATTGCAAACTGAAGCTTCTACTGATCTACCACTCTGAAAACCCGAGGGCCTTTAAGAAACATAACGTGCAGAAAACTCAGTTACCTGTGATGTGGAGGTCAAACAGCAAGGCTTGGGTAACCAGAGAATATTTCAGCGAGTGGTTTAATGTTATGTTTGGGCCAAGTGTAAAAAGTTATTTAGAGGAGGAAAACCTGTCTCTGAAGGCCCTCCTCATAATGGACAATGCTCCAGCTCACCCTCCAAGCTTGCAGACTATGTGCTGCCGGAGTTTGACTTCATCACTGTAAAGTTCCTCCCCCCTAACACGACTCCTCTCATTCAGCCCATGGACCAGCAGGTCTTCAGTAATTTCAAGAAACTCTACACTAAAGCACTATTCCAGAGGTGCTTCGAAGTGACCTCTGACACAGAATTAACCCTAAGAGAGTTTTGGAAAGATCATTTTACTATCGTCCATTGCATATCTCTCATTGACAAAGCCTGGCAGGAAGTTTCCTACAGAACAATGAACTCTGCTTGGAGGAATTTGTGGCCAGAAGCAGTGACTGAAAGGGACTTTGAGGCTGTGCCTGTAGTGGAGGATATTGTCTCTCTGAGCAGGTCCATGGGTCTGGATGTGAGTGATGGTGATGTGGAGGAGTTAGTGGAGGGGCACAGGGAAGAACTGACCACTGAGGAGCTGCAGGAACTTGAGAATGAGGAACACAAGACTAAGATGGATACACTCTCTTCAGGCTCGGAGGAGGAGGAGATAGAGGAAGCCACTACTTCATTAATCAAGGAAATCTTTGCCAAATGGATGGATGTCAAAAACTTTGCAGAGAAGTACCACCCCAACAAAGCCCAAACAAGCCGTAATAGCATTGTCTGGAATGACCAGACAATGTCACATTTCTGAAACATCCTGAGGAGAAGGCAGAAGCAAAGTTCTTTGGACAGATTTTTAGTAAACGTCAAACCTGGTGATCCTCAACCAGGTCCAAGTAGGGAAAAGAGAAAATTAAAGTTTGTTAAATTTTCATTTATTTCATTTACTGTATTTTCCGGCTTATAAGATGCACCCTAGTTTTGGCCACATATTTTGGGGAAAAAAAATAAAAAAATAAATATTTCTCCAAAATAATAATAATAAAATTAAATACGGTAATATATTGTTCTCAAAATAATGGTATACGCTTGGGTAAATGTTCAACCAATAATGAAATGTTTGTTTCTGAAAAAAGCTGACAGAAGTAACGTAACAGAAATTCTTACTCGCCCTAAAACAAACACGGGCATCACTTTCTCTTTGTAAAAGACGGTTGGAATTGAAAAATCCCGATCCAGTCTAATTAGCCCGCCATACCATAAAAGCGTGAGATCATATTATAGAGGAAGCAAACACACGGGAAAATGAAACAAGTTTTTACTTACGTCTGATTGTGAGATTCATATCACTCAGATTTCAACAAATTTTCCACGAAAAAAAGATTACTGGTATGTATTGTTGCCATAGATTGTAACCACTGATAATTGTTAAAAATATATTTCAACAGATAAATCTTAAGTAAAATTGGCGTGAATTTCAAAGGGAAGTTTTCAGAACTCAGTTTACCGGCACTGCGTCATCGAAAATGCATTGCCGGTAGTCTTTAGGCCTAATCTGACATTGACCATATAAGACGCAGGGTGATTTTCCGAGTATTTCTTCATGAAAAAAACCGTGTCTTATAAGCCGGAAAATATGGGTAATTGCTTTTGCATGTATATTTTAGTGCACTGCATCATTTATTGCTTTTGTATTTACATATTTTAGTATTAAGCAGTGTTTAAATTATTTTATACAACCCCATCAATGTATAATATGTCAATAACAATAGGATTTTTTTTCATGGGAACGGATTAATCATTTTCCCTTTATTTCTTATGGGAAAAATTCGTTTGGTATACATCCTGTTTGGTATAAGTCCAAGGATCTGGAATGGATTAAGGACGTATACCGAGGTACCACTGTATATCAAACTAGATTCTTGAAGAAGCCGAAAAGATTGCAATTTTTGTTTAAAAATAATGATTAAAATTAATGGGGTCTAATTCTGTTTTGCAAGAATTATTTTAATTTTGTTCTTGTTTTGATAAATTATTTCAATTAATATATATTTTTTTTTTTGTAGAATTTGTATTGTTTTAATGTTTCAATGAATTAATGAGAACGTTAAAAATTGTTTACCTCAACATCCAAAGATGGTGCACTTGCACCATGCTGCTGGCCCCCATGTTCCCTAACTATATACAGTCCAAATTCATGCATTTGACTTTAACAGAGAAGCATATTTTCCTAAGATACATGTTTGTCTCTGTTTATTGTTATTGACTAGCTTTAACAACTTCATTGCAATACATCCATACATATAGGTTCGAGCCCGTCACCACCAAATACGGAGGATGCGGAAAGGTCAGGGAATGACCACCGCATATCCTGGAGCAATATGGCCTTAGTTGCTAATGCTCCTAAAAACCAAATAACAAACAAAACAAACAATCCATACATATAGGATGGTTGTTTACATTGAGTTTCAATAGTTGTTTTTCTCTTGTGGAAAGCAAAAGATCTATCAGAAAAATCTCAACAATAAAAACAAGTTAGTTAATATACATTTTGAGGGTTTAGTGTCAAACAGCATTAACTACAAAATCACTTTGTAGTTGATGTATTTGTAATTAACCAAAACAAAAAAAAAAGTCATTTGCCATTTTCTTGGTTTATCCGAAATGTACTTGCAGCCTAAGCTAACTTGTAAAGTACTAGAGAGATACAGTTCTATCACGTGATATGCATTGTTATTTGTATAAAGTAAAACTAAAGCTATAGCAAAAAGAAAATGCAATTTTGTAGTTAACGTTGTTTGACAGTAAACACTCGATTTATATTTCAGGTACGTTAGCAAATAGTAATAATACATGATTTATAATAAAAAAATAAAAAAAAAAAAGCAATGACTTTTATGCACTAACTGTTTAGTGCATAAAAGTCATTTTTTTTCTTTTTTGCCCTTTCATTTCTCCAATCAGTGCAACAGCAACAAACATAATATCCAGTGCTTCAGCTACAATATATATTATATGGGTAACTTGTGTGATACGTATGAAAAAAAAGGAATAATTGTCGGATTTTATTGGTCTGATTTTATTCATTAAAATCAGACCAATAAAAATCTGACAATTATTTCGGAAGGCTTCACAAATAATTTTAAAAGAGCCAAATATAAAATTCCAGGAAAATCCATCCATTGGGAGTTGAGTTATTACATGTGGATGAATGGACAAAGAAATAACAATTTCCAGATCCAATTGCCAGAGCCAAATATAAAATTTTATGAAAATCCAACCCTTAGGAGTCAAGTTATTACATGCCAACAGATGTATGCATGCTAACGCACCTAAAAATTTGTTATATTTACAGGGTTAATAATAGTGTCGACAGTCAAGTTTTCACACCAGGTATAGTTGGGACTAAACTTCAAACTAGTACACATTTACAGGTTAGATTCCAAACTTAAAGTGAGGTTGTAACTGTGTTAATGTGAAAAAGTTGGATCATATACCTAAGGGAGTATAATCACTTGAGGATGCTGGGGTCATGGAAGAGAAAAGTCTGTGGATTTTTGGCTGCTGTAAATGGATAAGTATTTTTAATTTTTACCGTATTCTTCATTAATTGACATAGTACATTGTGTTTTACAGAGATATTAAATAGGTTTAGTAGCGTTCGTTAGCTTCCTATTTTGAATTTAACCGGCGATTTTTGGAAGTTATGACTCCCGGTGTTCGCGCCAATATTGTTGAACTAGCCACCATATTGTACAGGTGGGCCTCGATTAACACGATTAATTCGTCCTGCGAGCGTATCGCGCAAAGCGGAAACATGTTAATTGAATATAAGAACCAATAGGTAAAATTATAATTGGCCCTTGACCTTCTGGAATGTCCATAAAGAATTTTAAAAATATCTTTTAAATAACTTTTTAACTGTATATAATGTAAAAGATAATGAAAATATGGAATTAAATGTTTATTGCATAAAACAGCGGTTCTTAAACTGCGCTGCAGAATATTTTAAATTTTCGAGGGAAACACAGCGGTACTTGACATCTGTCGGACACTGCTCGAACTACTAGCTCGAGGTAGTTCACAGTTTCAGCATTTCTTATTAAGTTATTTGGACCTAACTACTAAACGAAACTGTTAAGTATTTCTTTTGGTCTAGGTGCGCCTTGAAAAAATTACTGAGACATTAAAGGCGCCGTGAACCGAAAAACTTTTGGAACCTCTGACATAAAATACACAATGAAGAAATTACTGTTGCGGAAATATTTGAACAGTGTTGACTTTCTCTTTTCATCAATCAGTTTCCGATAGCCGACAACAATCTTCTCTGGTCCCTGGCAAAAGAAATATCGCAGAGAACATCAAACCTTTTGTTTGAGGTTCTATGCGATACGAAAGATTTCATCTAATTCTTTTACCGTTATCTCCTTCGCGGTAACATTTTCATCTGGCTCATTTAAAAATTTGAATTTTTAAATGCAAGTCCGCATTGACTTTATTAGCAGGAGACAAACACGTCTTCTTCCGATGGTTGATGGAACTCACCGAGGCAGGCAGCAGGCAAACATTTGTTTATTGACCATACGACTCGCGGTAAGCTTAACGCGAGATTCAAATCTTTTTCAACTATCGCATAAAAAAAAAAAGATCACATTAACTGGAAATTTGCATCGTGTAAAGTGAAAAGTGGTATCATTTTTCAAATAGCGTTAACTAAAACACGCGTTAATCGAACTCACGTTATGCGAGGCCTATCTGTAGTTCATAAGAAATAGCTTAATGTATGTATATCTCGAACTGATAGCGTAAGGTATATAGTAAAACTAGATAGCATAATACGAAGCACTGTATTAGGGATCTGTTAGCTTATTATAGTATTATCAATTAATCAAAAATAATATTAATCTTATTAAAATTCATTGTTAATTAAATTACATTTAAACGGAAATCATGACAGACTAGCTAGAGTGCTGTGACTCGGAGGAGAAACGAAGGGGGCGATTCTCCAGTGCATCACAGTCTCAAAAAATGTGCGAAATGCTTTTTGACCTTTCTAAAACAGGACATGATCTAGCGAAGGAGGATGCCTTTGTGTGTGCTAGGTGTCTAGACTGTCAAGAAATTAATGCCAACTCAGTGTTCTGATGGACATCTATGAGAGCTTGAGGTGTAGGGCAAATGCCCTCAAAGAATTTAATATGAGGGCCCATCAAGCTCTCAGCTGCCCAGCTCAATGACAGAGCTCACTCCTGTGCATCAAGCAAAACAGAGGCAATCTCTAAGGCAGAATGCGCTGGTCCCAAAGGAACTAGTTATTGTTGGAGAGTCTATTGCCAGGAAGACAAGGAATATACTATGCAAGAAGGATAGGTGGAACAGGACCAGAGTATGTCTGCCAGGGGCAAAAGTTGACTTTGTAGGCAGATATCATCTTTTAAGGGCACAAAAGGTGATGTTGTACACATTGGAACTAATGACATTAAGAGTAAGAGATCTGCAGATTTACTCAAGTACAGGTCAATGTTGAAAAAAAAAGTCGCGAGTTAGGTTTGAATGTGAAAGTGTCTGCAGTTCTGCCCAGACATGATAAGAGGGAGTATATGATGAGAGCCTTGTCGATCGATTCAGCCCTGGAGAGATTGTGCACGGCTCAAGGGGTAGAATTTTTTTCAGCCTGGTCTGTGCTTGTTGACGGGAGAGACTGTTTCTACAGGGATGAGGTACACTTAAATAGAAAGTATGCAAGAATATTGTTATACTGGAGTTTTCTTCTTATTTCTCGGGTTTCTCTGGATGCCACGTCTGTGTTACGGGACGCGTTTTCTTCCTTGGTTACTTTGTTCCCGAGCGTAACCCCAGTATACTCCTGTGACTGTCTAGTGGTTTTTTATATTAGGACAATGGTCTTGGCCCTCAATAAGCCTACCCGACGAAAGGGAATATACCATGCATAGGAATCGCAGCTTTTGACCAGGGTGCTGTGTTAATACTCAAAACCATTCCAGTTATAGTTAGGAGTTGAGCACCGCAATATAAGTTCTTCTCTTCTAATTCTCTACTTACTTATTCGTGTGAATGGAGGATAGGTCTGAGGCATATGTTTAAACAAAACATGGTTTAATGCAATATACTATAGATACTGTTTTTTTGAGTCTTTTTAGAAGCCAACCCATAGAAGAAAATGAGATCATGATTTCCTTCGACGTGAAATCGCTATTTACATGTATTCCGATTGATCATGGGGTGTGGTGTGCACGCTTGGCATTACAGAGGGACACCACCCTAAGTACTAGAACACAGCTAAAGCTAGAGGATATTGAGAAAGGAATAGAGTTATGCCTCTCAAGTACCACTATGGTATTTGATAATACTATGTATAAACAGGTTAATGGTGCAGCCATGGGCTCCCCCATCAGCGCAATTATAGCTAATTTAGCTATGGAGGAGCTCGAGGCCAGAATATTTAATGCTAGTGTTCTCCCTATGCGCCCCTGGAAAAGGTATGTGGATGATACGTTTTCAATCATTCGGAAGGGGAGTGAGGATCAAGTGTTGAACAGCTTAAATGGCTTCTCCCCATTCATACAATTTACATCGGAGGTGGAAGAAGGAGGAGTTTTGCCGTTCCTAGATGTGTTGGTCTGTAGAGAAGGTCGACAGCTGAGGACTAGGGTGTTTAGGAAGTCCATGTGTAAAGGGCAGTATACGCATTACAGCTCAGCCCAAACCAACCATCATAGGAACAGTGTGGTAAGAGCTTTAGTTGAAAGAGCAAAATCACATTGCAGTGCCTCCGATGATAGAAAATTAGAGTATGAACGGGTCGCGACGGATCTTGCAAAATGTGGTTACCCCCGGAGGATTATAGAGAAATATGTTAAAGGAAATCAGAGGAGAGGCGAGCCATTTACACCGATAGCCACTGCATACATTCCCTACTACCCGGGTTTGACTGATCATATTGCTAGAATACTAAGAAAGTACCAGACGCGTTGTGTGCAGCTTCCAGGACGGAGGCTGCGCACAATCGTGTCTCAGGTTAAAGACCCCATTAAAAAAGAGAACACTAGTGGGGTCGTATATAGCATTAGATGCCCGGATTGTGGGGAGTGTTATGTAGGGGAAACAAAACGCCGTCTTAAAGATCGTTTGGGGGAACACACTAAGGCAATAAGAAATGCGGAATATGGCAAGTCCGCCGTGGCCGAGCATTTTTGGGAGAAACAACACCAGATCTCCCCGGACGATGCTATCATCACCGATCGGGCGCATAAGTTCTGGGACCGTAAGTGGCTCGAGAGTTTGCGGATTTGTTCTACCATTAACATAAATAGGGATAGAGGCACGCGGATTCATCCCATCTTTGAGACCACTATCCTCAAAAGGGATGAACGATTCCGTGTGGCTTCCACTCGAGCCACTTCCAGTTCCACAACGCGAGAGAACGAAGCACACGAGAATGGAAACACGTGAGGAGTACCGTTAGCCTGCTGATATTTAAAGTTGTACTGCATAGCAAGGTTTACCGCTGAAGAAGAAGGCTGAGCCTTTGAAAGCTACGGTTTTTATCGTTTTAATCAGTATATTTTATGCATTTTATTGATTGTAATGTAGCAGATTTTAATAATTTATATGTAGAGTTTATTATAAAGTTAAATTTGTTGTAGATGCGGGTATTTTGACTTATTATAAATCAGTTATCAAAAGTTTAGTTTCCCTGGTGTTTTAATTCAACGCAAGGTTGGTGAAAAAAGACTCAAAAAAACAGTATGGATATACCCAACCGCAGAGGCCTGTTTGGAGAATATACTATAGAAATGGTACATATATAATAACTACCGCCCTAGTGGCAGTGACAAGCAAATCCTAAATTATTTGGTTACAATAATATAAATTGACTTTATGGAAGTATTTGAGAGTTCTTAGCATTACTGATATTTTGGTAATTCATGGGCTCTTCACATAGGTGTTCTTCGTGTGGATAACTCATCTCAGCCAAGAACTGGCATGTGACATAATAGTTATACAAACATGATGGGTGGCAATACTAAACTATCGCGCATAAGCTGTGTTTTAACTTATTGTACACTATTTTATCTATCGTTAATTGTGATGGACGACCATTTAAGTGATGCGCTATTTAAGACAGCAGCATTAGGGTATTCTATACTTAATTAATGCTAACATAATTAATTATATTACTGAGGAGTAATGTTTATGTATAGCTGTAGGGATAACTTACCTAAATAAGGACGACTCATTCTACGGGGGGTGGAACTTGGCGAGGGGATTCCGTGCTTTCTCGGTCTTCCTTCGGATTCTGCTATCTTCGCTCGTACATTCTGTATCTTCTGGTGCTGTTCTTCAAACTTCCGTCTGTATAGTCATTCTGTAACGTTATTCCTGTTCCCAAAACTTACTGTATTTTCTCACTCTCTCTCTCATACTGACTACAACCGACTTTCTCCTACCAAAACCAACACTCCACAACCCTCTCGCTCTGTTGTCCACCTGGGTATATACTCCTTATCGCATGAACTTTTGCCTCACCCGGAGCTTGGACGAGGGCGGGGCACTCTGCTCACACTGTCATATGAGACAAGCTGAAAATATTTGCCAGAGAGTGGAGCTCGTATTTTCGTGGACTTGTGAACTTACTTCTGCGTAGCGACCATTATCTTGAGTTAAGAAAATAATGGCAAAGGGAATTTGTAACTGTGAAAGCAACTAAGTCGGCCGTCACTAGCGCATTTAACCATCCTATATTTGTCAAGAAACTGATAGCGGTTAGTCATGTTAGATTGGTATTCATATTTTCTGCTGAAAGCTAAAACAACTCTTTAGTAAAAAGGGGCACAGCAAAGAGGGGAAAAGGGAAATGCATGGGAAATATCTGTAAATTAATAAGAAAAATGTGGGCATTTTACAATATTTGCTGATGCTATCGAGACAGTGTTAGGTGGGTCGGAAAACTGCTGGCTTGGGGGGATACACAGACTAAAAGGTTAACAGTGGCCGCAGGCAGAGGCAAAAATGATTCTTGCACAGCTTCGATTAGAATGAGCAGCAGCCTGAAAAGCAAGGTGATGGAGATTTCCAGGACTGTTGGGAGTCATAGTGGAAGAAGTAAATACATGGGCTGTGTTAGGGTAACCAAGAGTAGGAACAGGTGCATGTATACTTCCATGTACACCAATGCTAGGCATATAGTTAATAAATTTGATGAGCTTGAAGTGCTAGTCAAGACATCAAAGGCAGATGTTGTTGGGATATCAGAGACGTGGCGTCACAGAAATAAGCAGTGCGAAATTGGAATTTGGGGAGTACAATGTTTACAGGAAGGATAGACAGGACAGGAAGGGAGGAGGGGTTATGCTGTTAGTAAAGAAACACATAAAATCTAAGGAAGTGCATCCAGTTCATGTTGGTGGACAATGCGGTGTTGAGTCTGATTGGTGTGAAATAAGCACTGGGAAAGGAAAAATGAGAGTGGGTGTGTGTTATAGGTCTAATGAATCTGATGAGTATAATGAGCAGTTGTGCAGAGAAATAGAGTGGACCAGTAAATCAGAATGTCTTATAATGGAGGATTTTAACTTTCCAGATATTGACTGGAACTTGTAGATTGGTCACTCGCACACTAGCAAGACTTTTGTGGATTTATTGGATGACTGTTTTCTACAGCAACATGATCGAGAGGCAACCAGAGGGAGTAATACTCTTGATCTGCTTATCAGCAGTGATTATTCATGCATTAAGAATTTGCAGATAAAGGAATCACTGGGTGACAATGATCACAATGTACTGATGTGGGAATTACTTAAAGATGTAACTACCATCAAGGCTAAAGGGTAGAGCTTTTTCTTTCGTAAAGGTGACTATAGGTCTCAGACAGTTTTTAAATTCTGTGTAGTAGTATCAAGCCAACCGGGCTAGCCAGGTAGGTAAAGTGCTTGCCTGGCAACCCAAAGGTCGCTGGTTCGATTCCCGCCTCAGGCTTGGATCACAGTAAAATGCAAAAACTTTGGGAGGTGCAATATGGCCATAGAAGCTGATGCGCCAATAACTAACAAAAAAAAAAAAAAAAAAAAAAAGTGGTATCAACTGATGATGTTACCAACATTGAATTCTAGATGGGAAGCCTTTAGGGACTTCATTTTGGAAGCTACTAGGCTTTTCATTCCAACTAAGAAATACTGTTCAGGGTTCAGGCCTAAATGGATGTCAGATGAATTAATGAGGCTCGTGGCAGAGAAGAAAAATGTATGGGATGCATATAAAGTATCAGGTGCCAGAGAAGCCTATGGCAGTTATAAACTAGTCTGTAATCAAGTCACAAAGGAGGTTAGACAGGCGTAGGCAGATTACGAGAAATCTTTGGCAAAGGATGCAAACAAAAACAGAAAAGACTTCTTTACTTGTGTAAACTCTAGGAGGAAAGGGATGATGGGTTGACTATTGATGATCATGCTTACGTAGCTGATAAACTGAATGAGTATTTTGCATCTACATTCACACATGAGGAGTTATTCAATGAGGAGAGTGCCAGAAGTTTATCAAACACTAACAGGGAGCTAAGTGGTTTTGTAATAATTGAAAGCAAAGTGGAGGAGAAATTGTTGAACTTAAAAATAAGGAAGGCACCTGGGGTGGATGGGATCTGTCCAGTTATATTAAAGGAGGCAACAAAGGAAGGAAGCAAACCTTTGGACTCAGGAGAGGTCCCCATGAACTGGAGGTGTGCAAATGTATCACCAATTCACAAAGGGGGTTCAAAAGGTGACACAAGTAAATACAGACCTGCTAGTTTAACTTGTGTTCCGAGGAAAGTAATGGAATCACTGGTTAAAGAAGCATTGCAGGATCATCTAAACAAGACTGCAGCCGACCGGGCTAGCCAGGTGGGTAAAGTGCCTGCCTGGCAACCCAAAGGTCGTGGGTTCGATTCCCGCCTCGGGTTTGGATCAAAGTACTGCAAAAACCTTGGGGAGGTGCATTATGGCCACAGAAGCCTATGCACCAACAACTACCAAAAAAAAGAAAAAAAAAGAAAAAAACAAGACTGCAGTAATAGTTATGACACAGCATGGGTTTGTTAAAGGGAGGTCTTGTCTGACCAATTTGATGGGATACTATGATGTGGTAACAAAGGAACTGAATGCCAAAAATAATTTTGATATCATGTACTTGGATTTCAGGAAAGCTTTTGATACTGTTGCACATGAAAGACTGCTATACAAGTTGGAGAGGTACGGCATTAAGTGTAAGTTGCTACAATGGATAAAAGGATGGTTGAGTGGGAGACTCAGAGAGTGGTAATCAGTGGACACTGCCCTTTGTGAACAAATGTTATTAGTGGAGTTCCCCAAGGTTTGGTGTTGGGCCAATTGTTGTTTTGTATATTTATCAATGATATTGATGAAGGTATATTGGGTTTAATGTCCAAGTTTGCAGATGATACAAAAGTTGGCAGGGTTGTTAATGACAGTAAAGACAGTATGCTACTCCAACTGGATCTAGATAAGTTGGGCAAATGGGCCAAGAAGTGGCAACTGAATTTAATATTGACAAATGCAAAGTACTGCATATGGGTAGCAATAACCAAAGAGAAACATACCAACTGTGTGGTACTACACTCAGGGAAGTGGAAAGTGAAAAAGACCTGGGGTAATTCTGCAGTCAAATATGAAGTTTGCTGAGCAGTGCAGATGGGCTGCCAGGTCAAGTCATGGAGTCTTGTCAGTGATATACAGCAAACCCCCGCTATTCGCGGGGGTTACGTTCCTGAGAAATGCCGCGAATTCCGAAAACGCGAATACTGAGTTATGGCTCCCATAGTAATAAAAGGGTTCCGTTCCAAAGTATGAAATATATAAGAAAAACTAGTCTAAAATTTTGTCTATGTATGTGTTATATTTACCTTCATAATATGACTATGTACATAGACAGCGCATAGTGAAATGCAAGCATATGGCATCGAAATGAAAATAAGAAATAATTTAATATTAAATGTAATATTTATTAGAAATTTCAAACAAATCTTTCGAACCAGCGCCTTTGCTATAGCTAAAAAACTTATCCTGCCAGTGCTATCACCAGTTTCGCTAAAGTGTTGATAAAGGAGTTTTGCCTTTTCACAAATGATGAGTGAACGTAACGGAATTTTATTTTGAGTTCAGTCTTCTGTCCACAGATTTTAAGCCTTTTCCATTTTTTCTAATTTAACATTACAAGTTACAGAGCAAATTTTTGAAGCAATTAGCGCGTTTTCACTGACACTGGCGTATTTTTTCTTCCAATTTCTTGATTGATTGTACCGTTGACTCATTGATTTTATAATGTTTTGCCAGTGAGGAGACACTTTCACCATTAGAAATTTTATCTAATAACTCAATTTTATTCGCTAATATTATCACCTTCTTTGATCTTTTCACATTTCCCTTGTTATTCGTAGCCATATTTTTGTACAGGTTAGAAAGAATTTGTCCACAATAAAGTCAATTTCTTCCATTAACACACTCAAAATTTTGTTTTACACTGCAAAACGGTAGATTTATCACTTTTGTAAGCATATCAATTGATAAATTTATTCAGTTTATAAGCATATAAATTAAAATCAAATGATGAAACCTTCCATGACAAGCGCATAACACATACTGAACAAGGATTAGCGAGAAACATCCACGCTCGCGATTTTGTCACCCCTCTCTCCCCACCCACTGAGCGCTGTTTTGACCGGGAAAGATAATTTTAGCCACGCCCATGTTTTTTTATGGCAGAAAGTGTTCACGGCGCTTTAAAATTCACATTTTTTTAGGTTTCATTTTATATTAAATCAGCGACCACGAATAGCGGGGGTTTACTGTATAGGGATTTTGCTAGCAGGGACAGGGAGGGGATTATCCCGTTATACAAGGCAATGGTCAGGCCACCCCTAGAGTACTGTTCACAGATCTGATGGCCTCATTTTAGAAAGGATGTAGAGTTGCTAGAACGAGTACAAAGAAGGGGAACAAAGGGGTACTCTTACCAAGAAAAGCTTAAATTATGCAAATTGCAGCACCTGGAGAGTAGGCACCTGCGAGGTGATCTAATTGAGGTGTATAAGGCCTTGAATGAGTTGAGCAAGCTGAATGCTGATGGGATTCTTCCTCTTGCTCAGACTAAGAACCTGAGGGGGCACAGTTTCAAATTGAGGAAAAATAGTTGTAGAATAGATGTGCAGGAATTTGCCTTTAGCCAGCGGGTAGTTGATTGGTGGGCGCCTCTGTAGCCAGGTGGGCAGGAACAGTGCGTAGCACACACTTCTTGATTAGACCGGGACTCGAGCCCATGATCCACCAAATGTGGAAAGATCAGGGAGTGACCAACGCATGTCCTCTGAGCAATGTGGCCTTGGTTGCTGGTACTCCTAAAAACCAAATAACAACAACAGTTGATTGGTGGAACAGGCTTCCATGTTGTGGAAGCTAATAGCCTAAATAAATTTAAGGCTGAGCTGGATAGGCATTTGGAACGAATGGAGGGGTGAAATGAGAGTGTTTTTTTTTTTTTTTTCCCCCGTTTTGCTGATGCCGCATAAGCTTGCTTTCTTGCATCATATGCCTCTTATTAAAGCTGATGCTAATGCTAATACCCAACTTAACCAATATCTGTATGTTCCCAAGAGTTCTTTTGGAGTATTCCTCACCATCTTGTAAGTAGGTAGTGTTGTGCACTATAGGTTTAAAGCATGCAAACATGTGCATATACACACATTGTTTTACATGAAGAGCATAGAGCTGGGCTTGCTAGTGGCACACCAAATAAAATAGCAGTATACTTCTTCACTGGAGCAGTGCCTTTTATTTAGATTAGTGCAATGCCAACGCAACTCATGGCAGAGTGCCTCCACAATATAAGGTCAATATACTAAGTAGCAAAGTTAGTTTTCGCAATGCTATCTATGTGAGGCTATGCCCTTAATGGGCAGTTATGATATTTTGCTCGCGTAGTGTAAACCTTTATCCATAAAATCTGTTTGACTTCACTGTCTTGACAATTATACTAGACTTTATCCCTAAATATTCCATTAATTTGTTTAACTTAGTGTTCAAAACAGAATGAGCATAATTTTTAAAGTCTTTACATTAATATATCATTCTAAAATCTAACAAGGGAATTAATACACTGCTGTGAATGCCAAAAATTTCAGCAATGCATTGACAGTGAATTCATACCAAGTAGTGGCAGATCATGTGGACAGATTACTGATGATGTTTTGGAAAAAAAGATGAAATTGTATTATGACTTGATTGTAATAATATTGCTTCTTCTCCTGACATTTTAAAAAGAAAAGTGCCATTTCTAGTGAAAGGAAATGAAATTGAAACAAAATTACATTGTTGAACTATTACAAGAACATATATATTTATGTGGGGTGGTCAGAAAGTTCTGAGAATGGAGTATAAAAGACATGGGTACAAAATTCTGTATTTCATTTTTCGACATATTCACCTGAAGTTCGATGCGCTCATTATATTTAATCTGCTAAAAGTTTAATCATTAAAAAATAGTCTTTGGGTTGGGGCTCAAATCTCATTTTTGTTCCACAAAAGTGAGACTTGAGGTTTCTGAACAAATAATAGTCACTTTGGGTCAGATCTAGGCTGTACAAGGGGTTGTTTAATTGTTCAAATCCACATTCATGAATTTCAGCCCGTGCACAGATTGTGGTTTTAGGTGCAAGATAATGACTTAACAATTCTTTTGTGTCCCAGAAAATTGAGGAAAATACTTCCAGCCGATGATTGGGTTCAAAACTCTTTCAGGGTTGGAAATCCCTTATGTTTCCACTGTATGCTTTCTAATTTGGATTCAGGACCATAAAAATGTAGCTAAGTTTCATCACAGGTCATCAAATGGAATAAAAATCTGTCTGGAACAAATTAATTTTAAATTCTCTTTTGATGACTCCACTCTCTGATATTTGTCATGAATGGAAAGTCTGGGAACCCATTTTGAACACATGCTGGATCATTCCCAGATGTTTGTGTATTATTGTTAAAATGCTTCCATCGGAAATGTTAAGTACTTTTTTCTAGTTCAGACATGTTAATTCTCTTTTCTAAATTTTTATTCTTTAGTGATGGCAGTTGTTTCAGATTTGATTGCTTCAGATGGCTGACAGACCTAGTATCATCATCAGCTAACTTCTGTCCTCATTTGAATTCTTCTGAATGTCTTGCAATAGTAGAATAACTGTGATACTTCTCTAAATACTATAGTTGCTCGGCAACCGGGCTAGCTGGGTGGGTAAAGTGCCTGCCTGGCAACCCAAAGGTCGCAGGTTCAAATCCCGCCTCGGGCTTGGATCAGGGTACAAAATGCAAAAACTTGTGGAGGTGCAATATGGCCACAAGTCGATGCGCCAACAACTAACCAAAAAAAAAATATATATATATATAGTTGCTCATTCATGGATTTTTTACTATTTTTGCCTTGTTTTGTCAAAAATTTAATTAACAAACAATGCTTGAATTGCTGAACATTCTTCTTCCACCTATCAATGTAAAAAATAAAATTTTAGAAACTGCACAAAACAATGGCATACAATGTTTTCATGTTATTTTTTAAGACATTAAGTTATCAAATAGCCTATTCTGAAATTCATCAATATGTTTTATATATCTTGTTCTCAATTTTATGCTTTCCACCATATCACTGCCTGGATCCATTCAGACTTAGTCAGTCATAAACAAAAGCATATTATTAAATTCATGGCAGAAGAAATGCATTATGTAAAACCAGATATACATAATCTATAACAGCTGATAGATGGGTGAGTGTTACACATGTTAGGAGACAGGGAAAATAATCATTGGATATAAGATTCTGTGATTGATAATCAAATTGACCAAATTGGGTTTTTTTTTTCTGTAAATTTCTATTTTTAGTCATTGATTAAAACCACCATAATCATTGATATGATTACAGCAGTTTTAGTTTAACATTCGGTAACAGTTTTGTGATAATAGTGTTCAGTTATTCAAAAATAAATATACATCAGCCATATCAAAAGCAATTGAAATTAACATTTTTATTAAGTTAGTTATTTGATTTTTAGGAGCATTAGCAACTAAGGCCATATTGCTCCAATTATTAAGTGTTTAGTGTTAATTTGGAATTATAATTTGTTTGAAATAAATTATTAATATCTGATACTGGTCATTTCTGCATTTCTCATATTCTATTCGCTGATTCTGCATTTCTCATATTTCATAACTATTCGCTACCTGAACATGAATCAGCAAATGTTTAAGGTATAAAGCAGAAAAACTTCTTTTTATGTATGTTCAAATTTTTCCTCATATCAGTTTATTGATAAACAATTTATTTGTTTACTAGTTGCTATCAGCATAAATACAGGTTTAAGTATTATCTCAGTGCAACAATTGCTGCAAAGAGAAAGAGATACATTTTTCTTGGTAATGAGAAGTAGCTGCTACTTCACCTCTTTTTAAAAGGTCTAAGGTACTACTGATGTCAATTACTATTGTATTTTTAACACATTACAGATCTCAACATATTAAAGGCAGTATATAATATAGACTAGTACATAATACTTTAAATTTGTCTTAGTTTCACTGTATATTCTAGGAAATCCAAGACAAATTTAAAGTATATATTTGTCTATATATTCTGAACCATTATTCATTTTGATAACCACTAGTTTCTCTTCAGACCTAACTTCTGCTGAATTACTTTCACAAATGCCATCATTTTCATTGTATTGCATCATAATTCTTGTACAGATTTATAGATTACATTAAGGGTTATGCCTCATAGCATATGTATGCATCTCTTTGTAGGGGAAGAGAGTGTCTGCCTTTGTTCAAGTATGTGTGTAAATTGATATATATGACTCCATTGCAAGTTATCCAGTTAAATATTTTTATTTATGACACTGCAGTACAAAATTCACATTGTTTGCAATATTTGCATTTTGTAGGTACTTAATTCCACAAAGTTGGTGCTATTACCAACTTTGTGGAATTATAAAATTATAAATTTTAAATTTAATTTAAATAAATATAATTTAAATTATAAATTATAATATTATAAAATTGTAAATTATAAAAGCTATAGAGAGATAAAGACCCTTTTATTTATCTTGCATATTATACAGATACCTGAATTGGAAGATAAGCTCAATTTCTTAATGCAATCCTAAATTCTTGTATTAAGGGTTTAGGCTTAGCAAATATAAATAAAATATGATCATTTATTTGTAGTAAATACAACATTTCAAGATAATATAATATTTGTATTATCATCATATTGGCTTCCTGTATGTTACTAGTGTATTTTTAATGCATTAGAGATCTCGACATATTAAAGACAGTCACTGAATGATATTACTATATTCTGCATTTTCTCTAGTGGCCCCTGTAAAATATTTTATTTAATAAAATTTCCAAGGTAAGCACACATATAGATGCAAAAAGACCCACAAACCAAATCAAGAAACTGCTAGCAAGAGACTTCATAGTTAGAGGCTTATTTTTATCAGGATAGCTACATTTACAGTATTTTCTGTCTATTGTGTGTTGCCAATATATTGGTAAGCCAGCATCAAAAAGCCCAGAAATTCTGAAATGTAAATATACACAAGTAATTATAACTTAATGTTCATAATTTGAAATATAAAAAGAAATTTGAATTTCTGAACTAATGACAAATATATATTATATTCTGTACAAACATTTTAAATGCTGTTTGTATAATTGTTATAGCAGTTATCAGAAATGGCTAGATTGACCTTTCTCAAATAACTTCATAAAAACTAGGTGGTAGTCTTGTTCATAATTTCTAGCTGATTTGTATGAATATATTTTCCAGTCCATTGTCATCTATTCTTTGTTCACCTGAGGTGGAAAATAAATGGCAACCATTGTTCATTCAGCTAAGCATGATTCATTCTCCAATAATTGAGTTATTAGTTAAGCTGTTTTGAAATTTTACGTTGCATTTCAATTTAGAAAAACTTGCCAAACATAATCTAATTTTATAGAACAGAAAGTATTTTGGTAAGTTATATAGCACTGAGCGAAACGAAAGATAAAATAAAATAAATGACAAGTTTATTGTTAAATTGTAAAACCCAATATGTTAAATACATACTGTACGAAAAGCTTTCGGTTATTATGGTAACCTTCATCAGTCAAACTGACAGTTTAGGAACGTAGAACATAAGGGCGTATAGTTCCAGTCATGCACAGTAAACTGCGTGATGTAATAGTTAACTGCTTGATGTTGAAGCCTGTGGTTGTGACATATGTGAACGTTGCCAATGTTTGTCAGTCATGAGGATGGTTGCTATAATAGTAGGGTGGACACGACATTCACTGCTTCTGTTGACCGAAGTATTAGAGCACGTGATGTGCAATGAGTCCAACCAGGCGTGGCATCAGTAATGGCGGGACTGATCGATAACCATGACATCGCGATGTGGGTCAGTGTTGTGTCAGGTTGACCAGAAGTGCTCAGCAATGGCCGAGTGTTCTATGTCCACTAAGCGGCTGGCTCTTTCGTGTTCTGAGATACGTTTGCCGAGCCTTCTCCCAGTTTCTCCGATGTAGCAGCCAGTGCAGTCAGGCGCCTCCGTAGCCAGGTGGGCAGGAGCGGCAGTGTGTAGCACATGCTTCTTGATTAGACCGGGGTTCGAGCCCGTGAGCCACCAAATACGGAGGATTCAGAAAGGTCAGGGAATGACCACCGCATATCCCCGGAGCAATATGGCCTTAGTTGCTAATGCTCCTAAAAACCAAATAACAACAACAACAACAGCCAGTGCAGTCACAGCAAGAAATGTGGTAAACTAGTCCACTCTGTAGTAAGGTGGGAACCGGTGTTTTCACTCTAAAGATGAGGGATTGCAATTTCCTGCCTGAGCGCTGTATGCACTTTATCCCATGAGATTTCAGGACCCTAGAAACCTGCTGTGATAGGTTTGGGTAGTATGGGATAAAGGCGCTCACGGTGGAGTCATTACTTTGAATATTTCTGTTGGTCGTTACGTGGTCATGGTCATGTGCCTGCAGTTCACACCTCGCAAGGTCTGTATTGACCCTAGCAATCTCGGTGTGCCTCTCATCTATAGAACTAGAGTGGGTCCAGGCACGAGTTAGCAAGGTCCGCGCAGTGCCAAGAAGATGGCTGTGCACGTGTTGACCAATAGTTGGTAAATTGGCCAGCACACATTGGCTTGCGGTAGACTTGTCTCCAAGCACGTGCCCTCATGTCGAACAAGGGTATCTAAGTATGGTAGGGTATTGTCCGATTCTAGTTCGATGGTGGATTTTATGAAAGGCTACAGAGTTGAGGTGGTCTAAGAGTCGGTCGCCATCATCCCCGTAGTGACACCAAAAGGCAATGGGATCTGGTACACTCGTAAATGCACGCCCCTCCAATTCTTCCATCGCGATATTTGCCGTGACTGAACTAACTGAGGAACCCATGGTTGTGCCGTGCACCTATTGATAAATGGAGTAGTTAAACATAATTGCGCCACAAGTTAAGCACAGTCTGAGGGCGGTGGAAATATCATTTGATGTTAGTTTGTCCTGCTGCCAAGGGTCTGGTCGCAATTCAAGAGTTTCTTGGCGCATGTGATGGCAAGCTCGACTGGGATCGAGGTAAAAAGGGATACATCAAGTGATGCCATGATTTGATCTGAGATGGATAGGGCCTACCAAAAATCCACAAAGGAGGTATGCCATTAAGACCCATTGTCTCCTGTTGTGGCTCACCAAGTTATGATTTGGCGAAGTTTGTCTCGGGGCTCCTTTCTCCCTTAGTAGGAAGACTGCCAACACTGTTTCCAACAGTGGTGAATTTATAGAATGGATCTGAACCTATCCATCTCAGAAGATCAAATCATGGCATCATTTCATGTAGTATCCCTTTTTACCTCCATTCCAGTCGAGCTTGCCATCATATGTGCCAAGAAACTCTTGGATAGCAACCAGACCCTTGGCAGCAGGACCAAACTAACATCGAATGATATTTCCACCGCCCTCAGACAGTGCTTAACTGGGGGCACAATTATGTTCAATGACTCCGTTTATCAACAGGTGCACAGCACAGCCATGGGTACCCCAGTTAGTTCAGTCACGGCAAACATCACGATGGAAGAATTGGAGGGTCGTGCATTTACGAGCGTACCAGATCCCATTGCCTTTTGGTGTCGCTGCGTGGATGATGTGTTTGTAGTTATCCCCAGAGATTCGGGCAACTGACTCTTAGACCATTGAACTAGAATTGGGCAATACCCTACCATACTTAGACACCCTTGTCCGATGTGAGGGCATGTGCTTGAAGACAACAGTCTATCACAAGCCAGTTTGTGCTGGCCAATTTACCAACTATCGGTCAACACGTGCACAGCCATCTTCTTGGCACTGTGCGGACCTTGTTAACTCATGCTTGGATGCACTCTAGTTCTATAGATGAGAGGCACACCGAGATTGCTAGGGTCAAGACAGACCTTGCGAGGTGTGGCTATCCCACCAGTACCCTAGACAGGTGTGACCTGCAGGCACATGACCAAGTAACAACCAACAGGAACATTCAAGGTAATGACCCGACTGCTAGTGCCTTTATTCCATACTACCCCGAACCTATCACAGCAGGTTTCTGGGATCCTGAAATCTCATGGGATAAAGTGCTTACAGCTCCCGGGCAGGAAATTGCAATCCCTCATCTCTAGAGTGAAAACACCATTTCCCATCTTAGTACAGAGTGGACTAGTCTACTGCATTTCTTGCTGTGACTGCACTGGCTGCTACATTGGAGAAACTGGGAGAAGGTTCGGCAAACGTATCTCAGAACACGAAAGAGCCAGCCGCTTAGTGGACATAGAACACTCAGCCATTGCATTAGCATTAGTAGAGGCATTTGATGCAAGAAAGCAAGCTTATGCAGCATCAGCCAAAAAAAAAAAAAAAATAAATAAATAAATAAAAAATAACCACTTCCACTTCACCCCTCTGTTCATTCAAAATACCTGTCCAGCTGAGCCTTAAACTTATTTAGGCTATCAACTTCCACGACAAGGGATGGAAGTTTATTCCACCAACCAACCACCCGCTGGCTAAAGGCAAATTTCCTCACGTCTATCCTACATCTGTCTTTTCTCAATTTGAATTTATGCCCTCTCAGGTGATTATTCTGAGCAAGAGGAAGAATCCCATCAGCATTGAGCATGCTCAAACCATTCAAGGCTTTATACACCTCTACCAGATCACCTCGCCGGTGCCTAGTCTCCAGACACTGTAATTTGCAAAACTTAAACCTTTCTTAGTAAAAGCACCCCTTTGTTCCATTCACTAATCTTGTTGCCCTTCTCTGTACTCGTTCCAGCATCTCTACATCCTTCTTGAAATGAGGCCTCCAGACCTGTATACAGTACTCTAGGTGTGGTCTGACCATTGCCTTATACAAGGGAATAATCACCTCCTTATACCTGTTAGAAAAATTCCTATATATCATCGACAATACACCATGAGCTACTCTTGCAGCCCATCTGCACTGCTCAGAAAACTTCATATCTGCTTGCACAACCACCCCCAGGTCCCTTTCATTCTCTACCACTGTCAGTGTAGTACCACAGAGTTGACACGTTGCTCTGGGGTTGCTGTTATGTAGTACTTTACATTTGTCAATGTTAAACTTCATTTGCCACCTCGAAGCCCATCTACTCAACCTTTCCAGATCCTGTTGCAGTAGCATAGTGTCAGTAGTGTCCTTGACAACCCTGCCAACCTTCGTATCGTCGGCAAACTTGGACATTAAGCTTGATATACCATCATCAATATCATTTATAAATACAGAAAACAATAATGGACCCAATACTGAACCCTGAGGGACTCCACTAATAACATTAGTCCAGGATGAGCAGTGTCCATTGATTACCACTCTCTGTCTTCTCCCCCTCAACCACCCCTTTATTCACAGCAGCAATTTGCCTCCAATGCCACACTGCTCCAATTTGTGCAGCAGTCTTCCATGTGCAACAGTATCAAAAGCCTTTCTAAGATCCAAGTATATAATATCAAAGTTATTCCCTGCATCCAGTTCTTTTGTGACGGCATCATAGTATCCAATCAGATTGGTCAGGCAAGACTTCCCCTTAACAAAACCATGCTGTGTCTGAGCTATGACTGAAGTCTTGTCTAGATGATCCTGCAGTGCTTCTTTAACCAGTGCCTCCATTAATTTTCCAGGAACAGAAGTTAAACTAACAGGTCTATAATTATTTGCGTCGCCCTTTGATCCTCCTTTGTGAATTGGGGTTACATTTGCACATCTCCAGTCCATGGGTACTTCCCCTGAGTCCAAGGAAGGTCTCATAATTATGGCTAAGGGTTTGCTTACTTCCTTTGCTGCTTCGTTTAATATAACTGGATAGATCCCATCCACCCCAGGTGCTTTTATTGTATTTATCTTCAACAATTTCTCCTCCACTTTACTCTCAGTTATTACAAGATTTTCTAGCTTACTGCCAGAGTTGAATACACCTCTGGCATTCCCCTCGCTGAATAACTCCTCATGTATGAATGTCGATGCAAAATATTCATTCAGTTTGTTAGCTACCTGAGCAGGATCATCAACTGTTGACCCATCGATATCGAGTGGACCAATCTGATTCGTCCCCTTCCTTCTAGAGTTTACATAAGTAAAGAACGCTTTGCTGTTTTTCTTTGCATCCCTTGCCAAAGATTTCCCGTAATCTGCCTTCGCCTGCCTACCCTCCTTTGTAACTTGGTTACAGATCAACTTGTATCTATCATAGGCTTCTGTGTCACGTGTTAATTTGTATGTATCCCTTGCATTTTTCTTCTCTGCCATATGCCTCATTAGTTCATCTGACATCCACTTAAGCCTAAACCTCGAACAATATTTCTTAGTTGGTATGTAAAGCCTAGTAGCTTCAAGATAAGTTCTTTGAATGCTTCCCATTTTGAATTTGCTGTTGGTAACATCATCAGTTGGACCCACTGTATAGAATTTAAATACTGTCTCAGTCCATCGTAGTCGCCTTTACGAAAGCAATAAACCTTCCCTTTACCCCTAATGGTAGTTACCCCTTTGAGTAAATCCCACTTCAGCACACTGTGATCACTGCCACCTAGTGGTTCATTTACCTGCAGATTCTTAATGCATGAAGAATCACTACTGATAATCAAATCAAGAGTATTACTCCTTCTAGTTGCCTCCCGAACATGCTGATGTAGAAAACAATCATCCAATAAATCCACAAAATCCTTGCTAGTGTGTGAGTGAAAACCCACAAATTCCAGTCAATATCTGGGAAATTATAATCTCCCATTATAAGACTCTGATTTACTGACCCACCCACTCTATTTCCCTGCACAGTTTCTTATTATACTCATCAGAGTCATTAGGCCTGTAGCACACTCCTACTCTCAGTTTTGATCTCCCAATGCTTATGTCACACCAAACTGACTCGACACTGCACTGTCCAGCAATATCGACTGGCTTCACTTCCTTGGATTTTATGTATTTCTTAACTAATGGCATAACCCCTCCTTCCATCCTACCCTGTCTATCCTTTCTGTAGACATTGTACTCCCCAAATTCCAGTTCTGCATTCCTTATATATGTGTGACACCACGTCTCTGAAATCCCCACAATATTTGCCTCTGATGTTTTGAGCAATATCTCAAATTCATCAAATTTATTTACTAAACTCCTAGCATTGGTGTACATGCAAGTATACATGCACCTGTTCTTTTTCTTAGCTACCCTAACACAACCTATGTGTTTATTTGTACCCCAATGATTCCCAGCAGTCTCTGAACTATACTGCATCTTATTTTCCAGGCTGCGGTTCATTCCAATAGAAGCAGTGCAAGAATCACTTTCACCTCTGCCAGTGGCTACTGTTCATCTATTAGTTCTTGTATCCCCCCAATCTAGCAGTTTTCCGATCCACCTAACACTGCCTCGATAGCATCAGCAAACATTCTTGCACCCTTTCTATTTAAGTGTATCCCATCCCTGTAGAAGCAGTCTCTCCTGTTCCACAGGGATGGGATACATTTCTGGTCAACCTGACACGACATTGACCCACATCGCGAAGTCCTGGTTATCGATCAGTCCCGCCATTACTGATGCCACGCCTGGTTGGACTCATTGCACATCACGTGCTCTAATACTTCGGTCAACAGAAGCAGTGAATGTCGTGTCCACCCTACTATTATAGCAACCATCCTCATGACTGACAAACATTGGCAACGTTCACATATGTCACAACCACAGGCTTCAACATCAAACAGTTAACTATTACATCACGCAGTCTACTGTGCATGACTGGCACTACACTCCCTTATGTTCTATGTTCCTAAACTGTCAGTTTGAATGATGGTTACCATTATAACCGAAAGCTTTTTGTACTTTATGTATTTAACATATTGTGTTTTACAATTTAACATTAAACTTGTCATTTATTTTATTTTATTTTGTCGTCCGTTTCGCTGTGGTACATAATAACTTACCATAATGAATCGAGAGCGCACAGTCCTCTTTACCTATAAAAAGTATTTTATTTCAAGGCACCTCCGTAGTCAGGTGGGAAGGAGCAGCAGTGCGTAGCACGCGCTTCTTGATTAGACTGGTGTTCGAGCCTGTCACCACCAAATATGGAGGATACGGAAAGGTCAGGGAATGACCACTGCATCTTCCCGGAGCAACATGGCCTTAGTTGCTAATGCTCCTAAAAACCAAATAACAACAACAACATATTTTATTTCAAAGCTTTATTTAGAATTAAACAAAAATTCTTCAAAGATTGCTGACCAATCCTTATATTTCTTGGTTAGCAGTTGTGTTAACTCCTATAAATTAAAGTGCTATATGAATTTTGAGTTCAGTGAATTTTCTCTATATGGTATGGTTCAGCTGAAAAATTGATGAATGGTCCATTAAAATATAATATTAGTTATTTAATGCAAACAGATTAAATATAATATATGAATTAATGCCATGCAGTGTTCTGATGTTTACACTGCCAAAGTTTTTTTATTGTTTGGTAATTTAGAATTTATCCTATGTATAGTTAATGTTTCATCAACATTTTTAAGTGTTCTTGAATCATCCCATAGTAACTATATCTGCCTACTCCTCACTTAAAATTTTTTTTCCCCCTTACATATTTTTTTAAAAAGAATCTTCTGTATTCTGTACAAAGTTTTGAAAGAAACAAGAAAGTAAACAAATCAGTAATTTATAATTCACTTGGCAGTTAGGAAATTTTCACTGTTTACATTTTTGATATTTCGTTATCATTTATTGATATTGTGATTTTTAAAAACTGATCTACATTTATATATATATATGTATTTTTAATTTTATGAAATAAAAATTGTAAAAGTAGTTCCGTTACAATAATGTACTGTTGACTAGTCATGCATACTTGTACCTCTGGATATAAATTTCTAAACTAAAGAAATATATTAGGCCGGACGTAGCCCAGTGGTCAGGAGCGAGAGTGCATAGCACGCGTTCCTTGTGTGGACCGGGGTTCAAGCCTGTGACTACTAAATACGATAAATATTTATATTGACAATTTATTGTAAACTCTACTGACTTGGTTGTCATGCCGGAGTATAAACAGAAAATTTATTTATTTATATCTTCATACCTGACATTAGAGCTTTCTATTATTTCTGGTGCAAGTTTTTTCCTGAATGCCACTGTACCAAAGGTTTCAGCAAAATGATGATTTGCAATGTACAGTTTACATCTGTGGTTGGTATTGAGGTGAGCGAAGTCCCGCAAGTTATCGCTGAGGTCAATAATAACATGAGTGCCACTCTCTACTTTAAGCAGGGCAGATGCAATATCTTCATTAGAATAATCAATGATTATTGATCTTTCCCAAAGATTTCTGATAATTGTACTGGTATCTTCCTGGAAGTAAAATATAAATATATATTATAAAATTAATAGCAACTACTTATAGTGGGAAACTAATATACTACATGAATTTCTTTAACCTTAATGATTTGCCATGTAAATTAAGATGTGAAAAGGGAGGTTATCATTTTTCCTCTATACAAACTGAAAAACTCAACTTGTGGCATGTATGTATTTTTTGTGCAACAAATATTAATGCACATATAATCAAAATTTTTATGTATGTAAAATTTTTGATGTAACAAGTTGAAATTTTTAATTAACAACTGTACGGTCTATGTAGAGTTTACGCAGGCTGCTTCTGAAATGGCTGATCAAACTATAGGAACGTTCTGGAAATGAGGATACTTACCTTCCAAGTTATAGTCAGTTTTTTTTTTTTTTTTTTTTGTTTTTTTTCCCCCATAGAGTGAGGGTAAGGGCAATTGTCATTAAATGGACACTGTAAGTGGCTATTGAGAATTTTCCTTGAGCTCCAATACATGCATCAGTGCCTCTTCTCGTAGAGGTTCAAATCCTGGAATAGTCCAAATTCTCTGACAACCATCTGTGATCTTTCTTGGAGAACTTGTGCATTATGAACAGCATTATGAGTAGTATAAACAGGAGTCTTGAAATGTCCCCTTAAGAAGAAATCCAGTGGATTTAAAACAATGGAAAATTCTCCAGCAGTGAGGCTAAAATGTGCTGGAGCCCTATCATACATGAATTGCATTTAATGGAGTGTTTCCAATGAAACTTTTGGCAGTGCAGGTAGTTCCTACTCCAAGAAATGCTGTAATTTTGGCCACTGATTTTGTTTTGAATATTTATCAGTGATATTGATGGTGGTATATCAGGCTTAATGTCCAACTTTGCAGATGATACAAAGGTTGGCAGAGTTGTTAATAAGTAGATGGGCTGAGAAGTGGCAACTGAAGTTTAACATCGACAAATGCAATGTACTGCTTTGGGTTGCAGTAACCCCAGAGAAATGTATCAACTGGGTGGTGTTACACTCAGGGTAGTGGAGAATGAAAGAGACCTGGGGGTAATTGTGCAGTCAAATATGAAGTTCATTGAGCAGTGCAGACAGACTGCCAGGACAGGTCATGGAGTCTTGTGAATGATATATAGGAATTTTGTGAACAGGGATAAGGAGGTGATTGCCCCCTTGTATAAGGCAATGGTCAGGCCACACCTTGAGTATTGTATACAGGTTTGGAAGCCTAATTTTAGGAAGGATGTGAGTTGCTAGAATGAGTACAGAGAAGGGCAACAAGACAATGAAGGGAACAAAGGGGTGCTCTTACAAAGAAAGGCTTAAGTACTGCAAATTGCAGCTTCTGGAGACTAAGCACCTGCGAGGTGATCTGATTGAGGTGTATAAAGCCTTGAATGGATTGAGCAGGCTCAATGCTGATGGCATTCTTCCTTTTGCCCAGATTACAAACCTGATGGGGGGGGAGAGCATAGATTCAAACTGAGAAAGACAGTTGCAGAATAGATGTGTGGAAGTTTGCCTTTAGCCAGCGGGTAGTTGATTGCTGGAGCAAACTTCCATATGTTGTTGTGGAAGTTGATAGCTTAAATAAATTCAAGGCAGAACTAGACAAACATTTGGAACGGATGAATCAGTGAAATGGTAAGGTGTTTTTGGTTTTCTTTTTTGGCCAACCGGGCTAGCTGGGTGGGTAAAGTGCCAAAGGTCACGGGTTTGAATCCCACCTGAGGCTTGGATCAGAGTAGAAAATGCAAAAACCTTGGGAGGGGCAATATGGCCACAGAATCTGATGCACCAACTAACAAACAAAAAAAAAAGGGTGTTTTTTTTTTTTTTTTTCCCCTGATGCTGTATAAGCTCTCTTTCTTGCATCATGTGCCTCTGCTAATGCTAATTGAGCATAGATGGTGGAAGTATTGACCATTGATACCAGCCCAAATGTTCTAAAGAAATTGCTGCTGAGACTGGGTGATAACATGAGAATTTTTCCAAATTTTTGCCTGTTGGTGTTTGTTGTGAAAATTCATAATGGCATCTCTTATGAATTGCAGTTCACCTGTGAAAAGATTCAGTACATGTATGCAAAAGTCATTGACAAAACATGACTCATGAATAAAAATCATCTTTTATGAGCAGCTGCACTTTTTAGCATTAGCATTAGTAGAGGCATTTGATGCAAGAAAGCAAGCTTATGCAGCATCAGCCAAAAAAAAAAAAAACTCACTTCCACTTCACCCCTCTGTTCGTTCAAAATACCTGTCCAGCTGAGCCTTAAACTTATTTAGGCTATCAACCTCCACCACAAGGGATGGCAGTCTGTTCCACCAACCAACCACCCGCTGGCTAAAGGCAAATTTCCGCACGTCTATCCTACATCTGTCTTTCCTCAATTTGAATTTATGCCCTCTCAGGTGATTATTCTGAGCTAGAGGAAGAATCCCATCAGCATTGAGCATGCTTAAACCATTCAAGGCTTTATACACCTCTATCAGATCACCTCGCTGGTGCCTAGTCTCCAGACACTGTAATTTGCAAAACTTAAGCCGTTCTTCGTAAGAGCACCCCTTTGTTCCATTCACTAATCTTGTTGCCCTTCTCTGTACTCGTTCCAGCAGCTCTACATCCTTCTTGAAATGAGGCCTCCAGACCTGTATACAGTACTCTAGGTGTGGCCTGACCATCGCCTTATACAATGGAATAATCACCTCCTTATCCCTGCTGGAAAAATTCCTGTATATCATTGACAATACTCCATGAGCTACTCTTGCAGCCCGTCTGCACTGCTCAGAGAACTTCATATCTGCCTGCACAACCACCCCCAAGTCCCTTTCATTCTCTACCACTGTCAGTGTTGTACCACAGAGTTGATACGTTGCTCTGGGGTTGCTGTTTCCCATGTGTAGTACTTTACATTTGTCAATGTTAAACTTCATTTGCCACCTCTCAGCCCATCTGCTCAACCTTTCCAGATCCTGTTGCAGCAGCATAGTGTCAGTAGTGTCCTTGACAACCCTGCCAACCTTTGTATCGTCTGCAAACTTGGACATTAATCCCGATATACCATCATCAATATCATTTATAAATACAGAAAACAATAATGGACCCAACACTGAGCCCTGAGGGACTCCACTAATAACATCAGTCCACGATGAGCAGTGTCCATTGATTACCACTCTCTGTCTTCTCCCCCTCAACCACCCCTTTATCCATAGCAGTAATTTGCCTCCAATGTCACACTGCTCCAATTTGTGTAGCAGTCTTCCATGTGCAACAGTATCAAAAGCCTTTCTAAGATCCAAGTATATAATATCAAAGTTATTCCCTGCATCCAGTTCTTTTGTGACTGCATCATAGTATCCAATCAAGTTGGTCAGGCAAGACTTCCCCTTAACAAAACCATGCTGTGTCTGAGCTATAACTGAAGTCTTGTCTAAATGATCCTGCAGTGCTTCTTTAACCAGTGTCTCCATTAATTTTCCTGGAACAGAAGTTAAGCTCACAGGTCTATAATTACTTGTGTCAGCCTTTGATCCTCCTTTGTGAATTGGGGTCACATTTGCACATTTCCAGTCTATGGGTACCTCCCCTGAGTCCAAGGAAGCTCTCATAATTATGGCTAAGGGTTTGCTTACTTCCTTTGCTGCCTCCTTTAATATAACTGGATAGATCCCATCCACCCCGGGTGCCTTTCTTGTGTTTATCTTCAACAGTTTCTCCTCCACTTTACTCCCAGTTATTTCAAGATTCTGTAACTTACTGCTAGAGTTGAATACACCTCTGGCATTCCCCTCGCTGAATAACTCCTCATGTGTGAATGTCGATGCAAAATATTCATTTAGTTTGTTAGCTACCTGAGCAGGATCATCAACACTTGACCCATCAATATCAAGAGGACCAATCTGATTCATCCCTCTCCTTCTAGAGTTTACATAAGTAAAGAACTCTTTGCTGTTTTTCTTTGCATCCCTTGCCAAGGATTTCTCGTAATCTGCCTTCGCCTGCCTAACCTCCTTTGTAACTTGGTTGCATATCAACTTGTATCTATCATAGGCTTCTGTGTCATGTGTTAATTTGTAAGTATCCCATGCATTTTTCTTCTCTGCCATATGCCTCATTAGTTCATCTGACATCCATTTTGGCCTAAACCTTGAACAATATTTCTTAGTTGGTATGTAAAGCCTAGTAGCTTCCAAGATAAGTTCTTTGAATGCTTCCCATTTTGAATTTGCTGTTGGTAACATCATCAGTTGGTCCCACTGTATAGAATTTAAATACTGTCTCAGTCCATCGTAGTCGCCTTTACGGAAGCAATAACCCTTCCCTTTACCCCTAATGGTAGTTACCTCTTTGAGTAAATCCCACTTCAGCACACTGTGATCACTGCCACCTAGTGGTTCATTTATCTGCAGATTCTTAATGCATGAAGAATCACTGCTGATAATCAAATCAAGAGTATTGCTCCCTCTAGTTGCCTCCCGAACATGCTGATGTAGAAAACAATCATCCAATAAATCCACAAAAGCCCTGCTAGTGTGTGAGTATCCAGCCCCCAAATTCCAGTCAATATCTGGGAAATTAAAATCTCCCATTATAAGACACTCTGATTTACTGGCCCATTCTATTTCCCTGTACAGTTCCTTATTATACTCATCAGAGTCATTAGGCCTATAGCACACTCCTACTCTCAATTTTGATCTCCCAATGTTTATGTCACACCAAACTGACTCCACACTGCACTGTCCAGCGATGTCGACTGGCTTCACTTCCTTGGTTTTTATGTGTTTCTTAACTAATAGCATAACACCTCCCCCCTTCCTATCCTGTCTATCCTTTCTGTAGACGTTGTACTCCCCAAATTGCAGTTCCGCATCCCTTATATCTGTGTGACACCACGTCTCTGATATCCCAACAATATCTGCCTTCGATGTTTTGAGCAATACCTCAAATTCATCAAATTTATTTACTAAACTCCTAGCATTGGTGTACACGCAAGTATACCTGCACCTGTTTCTATTCTTAGCTACCCTAACACAACCCATGTGTTTACTTGTACCACAATGGCTCCCAGCAGTCTCTGAAATACCATGCATCTTGTTTTTCAGGCTTCTGCTCATTCTAATAGAAGCAGTGCAAGAATCTCTTTCACCTCTGCCAGTGGCTACTGTCAATCTATTGGTCTTTGTCTCCCCCCAAGCTAGCAGTTTTCCGACCCACCTAACACTGCCTCGACAGCATCAGCAAAAATTCTTGCACCCTTTCTATTTAAGTGTATCCCATCCCTGTAGAAGCAATCTCTCCTGTTAACAAGTACAGTCCAGGCTGAAAAAAATTCTACCCCTTGAGCCTTGCACAATCTTTCCAGGGCCGAATTGATCGACAAGGCTCTCATCATATACTCCCTCCTATCGTGTCTGGGCAGAATTGCAGACACTTTCAAATTCAACCCTAATTCTCGGCTTTTGTTCAACAGTGACCTGTACTTGTTAAGTAATTCTGCCGGTCTCCTACTCTTAATATTATAATATCACTTGCTGATAAGGGTAAATTTCCAGAGAATGGGCCGACACAACCTAAGTGACTCTGAGCATGACATGAAGGTTGGTAGCATATGTTGCATGTATTGTGAACACTGCTGTTCTACAGTGTCCACACCCAATGGTGTTCCTGGTATACTGGGAATGTCAAACAACTAAAAATGTCCAGTCACTGGTATTGTGACTGAAGACTGCTCAATGATGTTAAAGGCTAATGGAACATGAAAAGAATCGTTTAATCTAACAAATGGGCTGTAGTTGGTAAGGTTTGTCACAACACATTCTTCCAGGTATAACAGCTAGTGCTGCGTGTCTCAAAAGCTGATGAAAGTGATACTCGGATCTCACTGGTGAATTTTGGTAAAGTACAGTCAACAACTAGATCATCTTTGCACCAAAATAGTGGGGCAGTTAGTAACCCTGTCTATATTCCCATGGCGAAATTAGGAATACCACCTAAATTTAAGCCAGTGTAATCTGGCATCAAGGTGTGTCATCTACATCAGAGGAATGGCCGACCTTCTTTTGTTAGAGAGTTGTTTCCCCACTTCTGTCCTAAATTGATAACTTGGTGCGACAAGGATCAGAGTGTATAATCTTGCTGCTTCTGATCAACTAATGATGGAGTGAGTATAGTATGTGTGGAGGCACTGTTTAGACCCCATGCCATACATGAGTTCAGTATATCCAGAAATTTCATTAATTTATGCATGTTTCTTTTAAAGATAACTTCCTAATAACTGTAACCTCATTTAATTTTACACATATATGTGGTCTCAGTGATGTCCATTTCCACTTAAGTTTGCCCTGTCCCACTTAATTTCTGACAGGGTTCTGAGCTGGATATCATCATCATTCTTTTTCTTGGTGATTCCCTTCTGATTCTTGTTCTCTCTCTCTCTCTCTCTCTCGGGGTAATTCAGAATTTTTTTTGGCTGGTGCAGCATAAGCCTCAAGCTTCCTTGCACCATATGACTAATAATAATAAAATAATAATCTCAGTTGCCTTAATTGTTAGTTCCAGTTCTTTTACATCAAAGGTGGTACTTGTGTATATGCCTACTCTGGTATTCCTTTGTCAGTAAATTTCTAATGCAGAATCTTGATCCCTTGCTTAAATTTTCTTTATCCCATTCTGTCAAATTCATCTGTTGCCCCTTTTGTTTTCCAAACTTTAGAAATCAGTCTGAACTTTCTGACCTTTCTGTGAAACTTTGCTTTCTCCAGTCTACCTTCCTACAAATAAAGTAATTTTCTTTGATCATTTTAATGTTCACAACAGCTGGCTTTAGTTTTCTGATTATATGGTCCCCAGCTGGTCAAGATTGTGAGGGATTTGTGATTATTAAGCTCACAAAACTTGTTTGTTTACCCACCAGAATACCATACAATCCTAACGATATGCCCAACATTCTTAATCTTTTCATCGCCAAACACCTTTCAAAGTATGCAATCAATATTAGTGGTCTTCTGGGCACCTCAGATTACAACTTAGTGTTGTTCTGTTTTAAAATAGAGCCCCAAGGCCATTCTCAGCCATGTTTTATTTGGCATTACAAGAAAATCAAAAATAGATCAATGATCTAAATGATTTCTGTTCCCCTTTTCCTTGATTAGATTGCTGCTTTAAATTTTCACATCTTAATATTTACTCAGATTGTTTCAGTAAAATTTGTCTTGTAGGGATGAAATCCTTTATGTTGCATTTCATCCATTATCTAAACTCGGGTTTTTGAATAAATGTGCCAAGGCTGTTAATCAGAAGACTGTATTGGAATTGCTTGTATCCAATTTCCAGCTTTGTTTTCTCTCTCTACAAAAGGTTACAACATTTATAAAGCAGTTAAGAAGGTCTCTGTAGCCGAGTGGTCAGGAGCGGGGGTGCAGTAGTACATGCTCTTTGAGTAGACCGAGATTTATGCCCCTGACTGCTAAATATGGTCGATCTGCCAATCCACACTGGACCAGCGTGGCAGATTAAGGTCCATTTTCCCTCAGCATGAATTGTTGAGGAGGTTTCCATCCTGCAGTGGGTTGATAATGGCTGTGGGTTTTTTTATTAATCAAAACTAGATTTTAAACAGGATAAGAGAAGAAAGCTTGATTCTTGTTCAAGTGATACTCATGCATTCTGATCTTACCAAAGCTTCAACTTTGGCAAGATCAGGCTGCAACTTCTGCCCATACATTTCCACCTCTGTTACTACCTGATGGTTTTACTTCATCCTCAACTAAAGATAATGCTCTGTTAATAATAGCATCCTACTTCTAACTTCCATTAGCAGTGGCAAATGATGCAAGAAAGCAAGCTTATACAGCATCAGCAAAAAAAAAAACCTACCTCCAATTTCACCTATTCTTTCCTTCCAATAGCTTGTTTAGTTCTTGAATTTATGAATTTATTCAAGCTGTCAACTTCCAGACATCTGTCTGAAACTGTTCCTCAATTTGCACTTCTGCTCCCTTGTGTATGGTTTGAGCGAAAGGAAGAATCCCATCAGCGTTGAATTTGCTCAATCCATTCAAAGCCTTAAACACCTCAATAATATCACTTCACAGGTGCCTAGTCTCCAGATGCTGCAATTTGAAAAACAAGCCTTTCTTGGTAAAAGCACCCCTTTGTTCCACTCACCAATCATATTACCGTTCTCTGTACTCATTCAAGCAGCTCTACATCCTAAAATGAGACCTCCATACCTGTATGCAGTACTCAAGATGTGGCCTGACCATTGCCTTATACAATGGGATAATCGCCTTATCCCTGCTAGCAAAATTCTTGTATATCATACAAAACCAAAACCCCATTAGCTATCCTTATTACTCACAGAACTTCATATCCTACTTAAAAATTACCCCCAGGCTTTTTTCCACTATCCTGAGTGTAGGTACCAAACAGTTTGGTATGTTACTCTGTATGCAGTATTTTTGCATACAGAGTAATATTGTGCTACACGCAAGGACAAAAATACTGCATATACCTATATGCAGTATTTTTGTCCTTGCGTGTAGCACAGTTAGTAGGATTACTGTCCTCCCCCATACCAGGTGGCAAAGACGTGAGTTCGAATCCCGTTGACGACGACAAGTTTTATGGGTCTTTTTTTACAACTTGGCTGAATTAGTCGGTCTCAGATAAGGGTAGGATGGTTTTTTTCTTCTGGAAACTCGGGTTTTTCGGCCAGCGAACAGGAAATCGACCTTAGAACACACGCAATTTATAGACATACACGGAGCAACACGGCCTTGGTTGCCGATGCTCCTAAAATCCCATAACAACTAATTTTATTCTCTGCCACGAGTCTCATCACCTGACATCTATTTAGGCCTGTACCTTGGAGAGTATTTCTTAGTTGGTATGAAAAGCCTATTAGCCTCTATGATTAATTCCTTGATTGCTTCCCATTTAGAATTTGTTGATGGTAACATCATTAGTTGGTCCCACTGTATAGAATTTATAAACAAACCACTGTATTGCCGATTTTGGTAACTCGTTTTTACCATACCAAACATCCCATTTAATGTCTCCCACGGTGGTTCAACAGAAGAATGTTAGAATTCTGAACAGTCTTGATACCGAGAAAGCACCAGGTTCTGGTGGCATTTCTCCACTTGTTCTCAAAACTTGCATCCCTGAGCTTATTCCTGTATTGTGTTGCTTATTTACACTTTTATTTCACCTAGGTTTTCCCCTGTGCATAGAAATTTCCCATATCCAGCCAATTTCTAAGAGGGATGACATCCCACACTTTCAGTTATTTACATAATTCTCTCGTTTTCTCCAAGGTAATGGGAAAATTCATCAACCACCAACTCAGGCCAGCTTGAAACCTTTCATCTGATCAGTGATATCCAATAAGGATTTTGTCAGTGTTCTCCACTTGTTATGTGATTAGTTTATATTACTCATCTTTGAACAAGTTCGATGGAGAGGTTTCTTTCGACTCAAGCAGTTGTGGCATTTCTAAGGCTTTTGATTGGTTTGGCATAAAGATCTAAAGGGGCTACCATCATGGAATGCAGTGTGTGTGCGTTTTTTTTTTTTTTTTTAATTGGACAGCCAGTTTTTTCTCTGGCCGCTCACTGCAGGTTATGCTAGATCACTGCCTTCTAATTAGTCAACTGGCTCACATCTGGTGAGCATGAGCTTGGCATACCCATGGTCCTGAGCTGATCATTCTTTTCGTTCTTGGTGATTACCTTCTGATTCTTGTTCTCTCTCTCTCTCTCATGTGCGCTTCATATAGGGCTAAGGCGCATTATAGCCATAGTAGCTTATGCGCCATTAAACGCCCATAACAACAACAATCATATAGGGCTCCTATGGGAGCATCTGTCTTCCATGACTCTCCCCCCTTCTGGGGCCAGTCCTCCACTCTCCCAGTTTCCATCTCTAGTAACGCCCTTACTCCGTGTCCTGCTCTTATTTAACTACATTCTAACCACCCTTCTTCGCTATTTTCCTACTCCTTCCAAACGTGTTTTTTTTTTTTTTTTTTTGTCTCTCAGGAAGCTAAGGCGACCCAGAGTATAATGGGCAGCCTGGCTCACCAGTAGTGGCGGGCATTACTCAGTTTATATTACTTATCTTTGAACAGAGTCCCTAGTGTGACATGTAGGGGCCCTGTGGCTAAGTAGCCAACCAAAAAACCAAACTTATATTTAGACCACCCGAATAATTAAATTCATCTGCCGTGCTGTGTGTGTCATGTCTATTAATTGTGTGTGTTCTATGGTCGATTTGTCTGTTTTGCTGGAAGAAAACCCCAAGTTTCTGGGGGAAAAACCTTGCTGTCTACGCCTGAGACCGACTAATTCAGCCACAGAGTGAAAAAAGCCCATTAAAGTTCCTCGCGTCATCGACGGGATTCGAACCCGGTGTGGGGAGGACGGTGACGATACCACTGCTATCCACGCAGACGGCTAAGTAGCCAGAGGCAACAACAAAACTTAACACTACTCTTATACAAACCAGACATAACACTTTTTCTGGCTTTTACGCTACTTCTGTACTTCTCCACACAATATCATAGCACAGATGCGGGAAACTACCACTGGCACTTTCCACAAAACTGCCACTATGCCACTACACTCCCTTCAAGAGGTCAGGTTAATAACGTCTCTTACGAAGTCACTCTGTCTCAGACGTTCTGCCTTTGCTGCATACCGCTTCTGTAAATACTTCAATGAACACTGTTCTGAATTGGCATCAGTAATCCCCCCCCCTCTCTTCAAAACTAATCTTAACACGTGCCATAATTAGCCAACATCTGTTCACCGTCCAACGTGAACTTATCTAACATTTCCTCTTCTTCGTTAGTGTCCGCGACGGTATCATAGTGGTTACAATCACCCCCAATTGCCCAGTTTCGAATCATGTCAGTGACGCGTGGAACTTTTATAGGTGTTTTTCAATCCATGGCTGAGTTAGTTGGTCTCAGGTGAGAATAGCAAAGTCATCCCCGGAAACTGATTTTTCGTCCAGAAAAACAGTCAAATCGATCAGGGAACAAGCAATTTATGTACACAGTACCCGTGTGGATGAGATTGTTGTCGGGTTGCCGTAATATGAGAGGTTTTTTTTTTTTTTTAATTTGATTTTATTCTTCGTTTATCTCTTCATGTGTCTGTTGTTTGGAACAGTCTTCTTGCACGTGTATTCACAGAAACTATCTTACTGTGGTCCACTTCATCTGAAAACAACTAATACAGTAAACACAAATTATCTGATCTAGCAAGTTCCTGTTCCTGATGACTGGTATGATCGCCTGGTATAATACACCCATAATAGCAGTTGTCAAGCTGCTGGTTGCTGACGGATGTGATGGTGTGGAGTTCTTTAGGACACATGAGGTCCTCGGATATTAATGGATCAGCATTTGAACGCCTAAGCATAATTTCTGACTAGTTGTGTACCTATGTACTCACAGTTTATACACATGCTAATAGTTATTTCCAGCAAGGCTCGTTGCATGCCCTCATGACAATGTCATGAGGGCATGCAACGTTCTGGAATAACTCCAGCATCGGAGTGATTTTATTGTATTAAATTGGCCTGCTCACTTGATTTCAACCCAATTGAACCTGCAGAACAAGTTTGCATTAGGGATCTCCAACAGTGCAACAAATTTGTAGTGGATCTCCAACTGAAGGAATTCCATGGGTCAGGACCCTGTGGAACACAGCATAGGGTTGAGTGATGCCTAGCAATGTGAGACTGTAATGGGGGTTAATTAAGTACCATTCATTATTGTATTGAACTGTTAAGAATAAATAGTGATCATCCTTAAATTCTCTGAGATCTCTTGTGATGTCTTTAAATTACCATTCTTGACCAGTTTATAGCTGTGCCACCATAGCTTTCCACTGTCTGTTCAGAAGCTATCCACTGTTCTGAATAGCTTCTCGTCATTTTAGTACAATGCAGACACCGCTTTTCAAAGTGTCTGCATTGTACTACACATAGAAAAACTGATCGGATGTGATCTGTACCATAAGGTTATAAATTAGGGGTTTCTTTCGTAGTATATACTTTTATAAACCAGTTGATTTACGTAATGAAGTACTAAAAAGTGTTTTGATATCACATACTGATGTTTATCATATATCAGAAAAATTTTTATTTACATCAGAAAATCAAATTTAATGCAATTTTATTTTAAAATATTTAAGTTTGGATACCAATATAAGCTTGTGTATGTTTATCACTTTCTTTTACATAAAATAGTAATTGTGATTATTTGTAATTAGTTAATACAAATGATTGCGTTGTTGAGTCACTCAGATTTGTTTTTCAGACCAGGAATGAATGGACTAAGGAACATGAAATTTGAAGCGCTCACAAGTCGAATTGGGCAGTTCATTACAACTCACAGAAATAGGAAAATTTTAAAGTTTCTTGAGAGCAATGTCATATTATGTTTCAATGGCCTAGGCATTTGATTCACATAGTGGCCAAGTTCCTGAGGTGAGGGAAGGGAGAATCCAACAGGAGAATACACTGACATTTAATATAGTTATTTGTTTTAGCATATAAACAAAGCAATGAGCAATAAATTGTAGGCCCTTTTTATACTTATCTGAGCGTCATGAAAGATACTGAAAGCATTCTCAGCCTCGGAAGGGACACACATACATAGAGATACTGTTTTTTGCATATTCTGTAATATCCTGCAATTCCAGCAGAGTTTTGATATCATTTGTGTAAATATGTTTCTTCAAGAAATTAGCATTAGTAGAGGCATGCAATTCAAGAAAGCAAGCTTATACAGTATCAGCCAAAAAAAAAAAAAACCTCCCATTTCATTCATCTATTCACAACAAAAATTTTCTAGTTCTGCCTTTAATTTAAGCTATCAACTTCCAGAACGACAGATGGAAGTTTATTCCAGCAATCAACCACCCGCTGGCTAAAGGCGAATTTCCGCACAGTTGTTCTACAACTGTCTTTCCTCAATTTGAATTTATACCCCCTCAAGTACGTAATCTGAGCAAGAGGAAGAATCTTATCAGCATTCAGCTTGCTCAAACCATTCAAGGCCTTATACACCTCAATTAGATCACCTCGCAGGTGCCTAGTCTGCAGAAACCGTAATTTGCAAAACTTAAGCCTTTCTTCGTAAGAGCGACCCTTTGTTCCACTCAGTAATCTTGTTGCCCTTCTCTGTACTCGTTCCAGCAGCTCAACATCCTTCTTAAAATGAGGCCTCCAGACCTGTATACAGTTACTCAAGGTGTGGCCTGACCATTGCCTTATGCAAGGGGATAATCACCTCCTTATCCCTGCTAGAAACATTCCTGTATGTCATTGACAAGACACCGTGTACTACTCTTGCCGACTGTCTGCACTGCCCAGAAAACATATCTGACTGCACAATTACCCCCAGGTCCTTTTCGTTCTCTACCCTTTTCAGTGTAGTACAACACAGTTGATACGTTACTCTGGGGTTACTCTACCCATATGCAGTACTTTGCATTTGTCAAACATTTCAGTTGCCACTTCTCAGCCCATCTAACCAACTTTTCTAGATCCTGTTGTTGCAGCATACTGTCATTATTATTAAAAACCTTGCCAATCTTTGTATCATCTACAAACTTTGACATTAAGCTTGATATACCTTTATCAATATCACTGATAAATACAGAAATGTCAGGTAAAGTCTGATGATTGCAGCTACCTAAGTCCCTTCAAAATTGTTCAAATTGACTGGCATCGAAGCTCTGAATGTGCGGGAAGTAACTTCATTCTGTTGAAAGTAGCCTTTATTACATTCATACTCTAGCTTTTCGAATATGGTAATATAGTCTTCAGAGGTTACTGTGTCAACTGTGAATAGCTAGGTGAGATTGTGTGACACACTTGTCCCTGATGATCTTTTACAAATGCAGCAGTTTGTCATATAGTATGCGCAGATTTTTCATGAGACCATACGCATATATTTTGTTTGTTTAATGCACTTAGATGAAACCAGGCATCATCTATGAGAAATTCCTTGTCCAGAAAGCCAATTTGAAGTGTAACATGTTTCGAAAACCAGTTGCAGCAGGCTACTTTCCTTTGTAGCCTTTAAACATTCATTCTTATATGGATAAACCTCTTTTTGAAAATCTCTATATTAAGTGCGGTATGAAAAATTAGTTTCTACAGCTTTTCTAAGGGATGTGCGAAGGCTTAAACGCCAGCTGTGGAATCAGCAAATCAGCACGTTCCATTGAAACATTTGGATTTCCACTACGTCCACGATCATTCAGGTTTCCTAGTCTCCTTAAATTTGTTTACAAATCCCTTCTTTCCTGCTGCCTTCGTAATTCGAAATTCAACTTGAATCTGCTGCAAGAAAGTTTTGATTTTAAATATGGCTGTAACAACTGTGCCTTTTCTGTTCACTGGAAAACTGGTTTTAGTGGTACTTGAAACCAATAAATATTTTATATTGAAGACGGGAAACAGCAATATCCATTGCTGTTTCCCGTCTTTTATTTTTATTGCACTATTTAATATTTATGAAAAATTACAGATAAGAATTTTTAAAAAGGCCAAAGTTTTACAATTAGTAACATGTAGTGATGGGAAAGCGAATCTAATTCCACACTTTTTTACTTATTCAAAATGACAAACATTTGCTTACCTTGAAAAACGATTCGCAAAACGATTCTTTGAAAATTATGGGTATTTTTTTTCTATAATAAACATCTTCGAGTTTATTTATTGCAGGAAGATCTCCAGTAGCAGCAAGCAAGGAAACGAGGAGACTGCGGAACGTCGTCATTGCGATGAGCACAGGACCCAATAACCATATGCCGAGTAAAAGTCTGGCCACGACTGAAAAGTTCGTATTTCTTCCTGTTGTATTGATTTTGCCTATTAAGATATATTTGCGTTTTTCAGAATGTAAATCTGTATGGCGGTCAATCAAATACACTACCTTACCTAAAGTATTTGGATATCATGATGTTTTGAAAACAATGATTTTTAATCAGCAAATTAAAGTCGGGTGGCATCTATCGATTTTTGTGTCGAAATACTTTCGGCTAGTTTCTTGTAGCAGGAAGCAGAAATCTGCATTCGTATAACATTCGTAAAACCTGCAGTATAACATTTCAGCTACAGAAGAGGTATGTATTGGAGGTGCCCTGATTTAGCATTCCTGTTCATTCCAAAGATATTCGATCAGATTTAACTCTGGACATTAGTTCAGACAGCGAGTTGTTCTACTCTGTTTTCTCCAAACAAGGTTGTTAAATTGCCTGCCTTATGGAATGGAGATTTATCTTGCTGGAACATGGAAGACCTATTTCTGTAGAAATGCCAGTGTCTGGGAACCATTGAATTGTCCAAGATTTCAATGCACGACTTGAATACTGGTAGTTCTTGGACATTTAAAAACAGGTGAAAGAATGAGGAATGATTTTCAGCACTGAAACGTTGCATAGTGGCCGTTGGTTTGGTGTATAACATGAGTAGGTATTCTGGTATGAAAAATCATGTCATGCAACTCGGACCAGTAGCCTCTGAATCCAGAGGCTGCTAGACCAAGTTGTATGGATATCTATAGCCCCAACTTAACCTTTTTGAAGGTCGTCACTTGTGTTTGTGTTGTACACTTTCTTCAAGGATTGGCGGTTCCTATGCATTAGTTTTTTGGTTTTTTTTTTTTTTTTTTTTTTTAGATTTGCGTACTTATATTACTTTCATTCTTTCAGCTTTTCACTACGTTGGCTACGGTTGATATGCGAGGTTCTAACGTGTGGCCGTCAAACAACAATGGACCCGACACTAAACCCTGAGGGACTCCACTAATAACATTAGTCCACGATGGGCAGTGTCCATTGATTACCACTCTCTGTCTTCTCCCACTCAACCATCTCTTTATCCATAGCAGCAATTTGCCTCCGATGCCACACTGCTCCAATTTGTAGCAGTCTTCCATGTGCAACAGTATCAAAAGCCTTTCTAAGATCCAAATATATGATATCAAAGTTATTCCCTGCATCCAGTTCCTTTGTGACCACATCATAGTATCCAATCAAATTGGTCAGGCAAGACTTTCCCTAAACAAAACCATGCTGTGTCTGAGCTATAATTGAAATCTTGTCTAGATGATCCTGCAGTACTTCTTTAACCAGTGCCTTCATTAATTTTCCTGGAACAGAAGTTAAACTAACAGGTCTATAATTACTTGTGTCGCCCTTTGATCCTCCTTTGTGAATTGGGGTCACATTTGCACATCTCCAGTCCATGGGTACCTCCCCTGAGTCCAAGGAAGCTATCATTATGGCTAAGCGATTGCTTACTTCCTTTGCTGCCTCCTTTAATATAACTGGATAGATCCCATCCACCCTCTCAGCCCATCTGAACTTTTCTGGATCCTGTTGCAACAGCAACAGGATCGAGAAAAGTTGAGAAGGGCTGTATATCATTGATGTTTATCTTCAACAATTTCTCCTCCACTTTCCTCTCAGTCATTACAAAATCATCTAGCTCACTGCCAGAGTTTAATTCACCTCTGGTATTCCCCTCCCTAAATAACTCCTCGTGTGAATGTAGATGCAGAATACTCATTTAGTTTGTTAGCCGCCTCAGCAGGATCATCAACAGTTGAACCATCAATATCTAGTGGACCAATCTGATTCATCCCTTTCCTTCTAGAGTTTACATAGCTAAAGAACTCTTTGCTGTTTTTCTTTACATCCTTTGCCAAAGATTTCACATAATCTGCCTTTGCCTGCCTAATCTCCTTTGTGACTTGGTTACAGACCAGCTTGCTTATATCTATCATATGCTTCCATGTCACCCATTAATTTATATGTATCCCATGCATTTTTCTTCACTGCCATATGTCTCATTAGTTCATCTGACATCCATTGAGGTCTAAACCTTGAACAATATTTCTTAGTTGGTATGTAAAGCCTAGTAGCTTCCATGATAAATTCTTTGAGTGCCTCCCATTTTGAATTTGTTGTTTGTAACATCATCAGTTGATCCCACCCGGTAGAATTTAAATGCTTTCGTAAAAGCGACTGTGGTGGTCTGAGACAGTAAACTGTTCCTTTTACCCCTGATGGTAGTTACCTCTTTGAGTAAATCCCACTTCAGCACACTGTGATCACTGCCACCCAGTGGTTCCTTTATCTGCAGATTCTTAATGCATGAAGAATCACTTCTGATAATCAGATCAAGAGTATTACTCCCTCTAGTTGCTCCCGAACATGCTGATGTAGAAAACAATCATCCAATAAATCCACAAAAGCCTTGCTAGTGTGTGAGTGACCAACCCACAAATTCCAGTCAATATCCGGGAAATTAAAATCCCCCATTATAAGACTCTCCGATTTACTGGCCCACTCTATTTCCCTGTACAGTTTCTTATTATACTCATCTGAGTCATTATTAGGCCTTTAACACACTCCTACTCTCAATTTTGATCTCCCAATGCTTATGTCACACCAAACTGACTAGACACTGCACTGTCCAGCAATGTCGACTGGCTTCACTTCCTTGGATTTTATGTGTTTCTTAACTAATAGCATAACCCCTCCTCCCTTCCTGTACACATTGTACTCCAAAAATTCCAGTTCTGCATTCCTTATATCTGTGATATAAGGAATCACATATAAGATACCACGTGTCTGATATCCCAACAATATCTGCCTTTGATGTTTTGAGCAACACCTCAAATTCATCAAATTTATTTACCAAGCTTCTAGCATTTGGTGTATACTTTCATCTGTTCTTATTCTTAGCTACCCTGACACAACCCATGTGTTTACTTGTTTGTTTGTTTGTTATTTGGTTTTTAGGAGCATTAGCAACTAAGGCCATATTGCTCCGGGATATGCGGTGGTCATTCCCTGACCTTTCCGCATCCTCTGTATTTGATGGTGACGGGCTCGAACCCCGAGTCTAATCAAGAAGCGTGTGGTACGCACTGCTGCTCCTTCCCACTTGTGTTTACTTGTACCGCAGTGACTCCCAGCAGTCTCTAAAATACCCTGCATCTTGTTTTCCAAGCTGCTGGAAGCAGCCTGTAAAAAAAAAAAGTATTATCATTCTATTGGAATGATAATAGAAGTATTATAATTCCAATAGAAGTCAAAGAGTCCAATAGAAGTCAAATCACATAAGTCAAATGTGTTTATAACTAATCAATTTGATAATGATATCATTAGCGGTCGAGTAAGCTCAAACTGCTGAATTGTTTCCGTCCAAATACTTTTGGTAGAACAGCATATAGGCTTAAAGTGACCAGATAATCTGACCAAAGTGAGAACAGAGTCATAATTAAATTGCCTCCATTATAACACGGCTGCTGCTTTATAATCTAAAATTTGAGTTTAGAAATCATCGTATATAATCATTTATGCTAAAAACGTGTTTCAGATGAAAAACTACTGCAATTTTGAATACGATAATGTATATTATTTTAAAATTAAAAATTAAATAGTTTAATATCAATTAATTTTAGAAAGCTGCTTATAAATTAAAAAATTTTAAATGTAAATGAAATGAAAATAACGTCGAAATAGCTGTTATCAAGTATTTGAAATAATGCAGTTCCCGAAGGATTACAATCACTGTTCTACACCGTGTGGAAAAGGCGTGGGATCGATTTACGTCGAGACGTAAATCGATCCCACGTATTTTTCATTAGTCGTCCGTCTCAAGTGAGGGTTACCTGGTTTTATCTACTGGATTCGGGTTTTTCGTTCAGTAAGCAATCAAACGGACGAAAAATGCATACAGACACACAGACAATATACTCATGGCGTTGTTGCCTTGGCCGCCATGAGTATATTGTTTCTGTATAATTTTTTTTTCTGTTTATACTTCTGCACAATTTTTTTTTTTTTTTTACGACAACCAAGTCAGTAGAGTTTACCATAAATCGTCAATATAAATATTTATCGTATTTAGTAGTCACAGGCTTTAACCCTGGTCACTCAAGGAACGCATGCTATGTACTCTCGCTCCTGACCACTCGGCTAGGTCTCTGTCACATAACAAAAAGTACTGCAACATGAAGATAACTTTTGATGGTTGAGATTTACTCAATTCCACATGGCACTTGTCAGTAAAATGATAAAATCAATACAAATGTTATACTTCCCTCAAAGTTAGAAACCGAATTTTAATTTGCACCCTTTTTTTATTACATATTTTACACCGAAATCAAAAATAAATAAAAATATAAAACACAGTAAGAAAGATACTAAAGGATAACATACAACATATTTAAAACTTACCTTGATAGAATAAAAGACTCCAGTAATTCCAGTTGTGGTATAACCAAAAGCGAAAAAACTTGTCTTTTCTATGACACATTGCTGAAGCAGCAGAAATTAGAACAAGCGAAATGAAGAGAGACAGCCACACCTTAAATAATTTAAATACACGCACATCAGTGAGCATTACTTAACAAAAGAATTAATGTATATACACTCACTGATCACTCAATTATGACCACCTACCTAATACCGTGATTGGCCACCGTTTGCACGGATAATTGCTGCTATTCGCCTAAACATTGACTTCACTAGATATCTGAAGACGTCCATAGAGATCTGCAGCCATGCTGCCCGCAAGTCTTTCAACAATGTTGGAATAGATGACGGTTGCGTGTCCATACGCCTCACTTTCCTTTCCAAAACATCCCACAGGTTTTCAATTGGATTGAGGTCAGTCCAATTTGGAGACCAGTCAAGATGGATGATATCTTCACTTTGTTCCTCGAACCACTCCATTGAAACGTTCCGTACGCACCAGGGGTCCTAGTTCATGCCAGCAAATCATGCCCCATATTAAACAACTACCGCTACCTGCCTGAATAGGGGACACTTTGTACGATGGGTCCATGGACTCGTGTTGCTTGCATCACAGATATCCGTCGGCATGTTGCATCAGGTATTTGGACTCATCCGACCAGCACATTCTTTTCCAGTTCTACAGTGTCCAACCTGCCATTTGTTGACACCACAACATTCGCCGTCGACGATGATCAGCGGTAAGGATAGGGTGTCTCTTGGGTCATCTGCTATGAAACTCCACACATCTGAGTGTACGGCGCGTCGTCGTTTGGGATATAGTTCTTGCATTCCCCATATTTGTATTGCAATGTCAACTGTCGCAACGGGCTCAACGGCAGGTCACTGCGCGACAGTTGACTTTGACTTTCACTGACCAGATGCAATTTACCACTGCTCTCATACGAAAGAGGACGTGTCTGTCATAGCTCTACAGTCTGTGCACTGCTGCATTGTATTTTGGTATTCTTTCGTTTGACAACGTTTGCTGATTGTTAACTGTGTTCTTAAACCTTTTTCTTAGTATTAATTCTGAGTTATTTAATATTTTTGAAGTTTGATATTATATCTGTGTTATTATTCTTGTTCTGCACGTTAACAGTGTTCTAGCTGCCATTTTGGTGATAGTTCGTTGTGAAGTTGAATATTGATTCCAGGTAATAAGGTGAACTAATAATCTGAAGATAAGTAGTCTCTTCAAAGAAAAAGAAGTTAATTTTGGTATTGAATCTACACTGTTGTAAAAATTTGGATTAGCGATATTTAGAACTCGGATTATCGGTGTTACTTGGGCTTGTGATATCCTTGAGATAACGGTGTTTTTCTTTATCAGGCTGGCGAATGCGTTTCTTATTCAAGTGTTTTTTCAACTGGTTAAATGGATAGAAGGAAAGTGCAGAAGGGGGAAAAGAAGAGGAGTCGGCTGTTTTCCCCCCTTACCTTCAAGAGTTTTCAGGTTAAACGCTGACAGCAGTAAGAGAATTTCTGAAAGTAAGTTATTGAAGGGTAAAAGTGTTAAGGTGGGTGTGACAACTACTGGAGGGAGGGTTGCAAATCCTCCATCTCCACATGTTGCGGTAGCTAGTACTAGCACTATGACAGAAATGAATGAGTTCAGGGAGGAAATTAATGCCAGTCAGAGTCAGCTTGATGTAATGGGTCAAGGAAATCAGATCGACGAGATTAGGGAAGGCATTCAAGACCTGCAGATACATTTTTAACCTAGAGTTAATGAGATTCCTGAAATTCGTCCAGAATTTTTAGATGTAGACGTGGAAAGTTGTTTTGGTGAAATTAGTAGGAGTATTGGAATGAACGTTAGAGAAAGCGACATAATTGTTGCAAACATTCATGAACAACATTTTCGGTATGATGTAAATTCAGTTTATGAGTTGGTTACTAAACTAAAGAAGATAGTGGTGGACTATACGACTAACGAGGCCAACAAAGTGACCAAGTCAGTGTTGAACTTTGTCCTCGACAAATGGGTGGACATGGAGGTAATCACTACGGCGCTTCTCATAGACAATGAAAGACTTAAGGCGAAAATTGATAAACTTCAAGGTAGAGCTAGCTTGCTTAACGATCTAGTCAGAGGACAGCCAGTGTTGGGTGGAATTGGGGGTCAAAAGCTTTCTTATGCAGATAAAGTTAGGTTAACTAGTGCCCAGGATAGTTCTGCTGCTGATAGTCTTGGTGATATGACTCATGAAGAGGCCAACTGTTAGGCCAAAGGTTTGCCAATACCCTGATTTTGAGGGCTGAGGAAGGATCGTCTTTTAGTAGCAGTCAGGAAGTTAAGGAGGCTGTGGTTGAGTCTCCGAAAAAAAAATTTAAGCAAGTTAAGGTTAGGAATTTACGTACTGTCAGGAACAAAGGGGTTTTGTTAGAGACTGAAACCTTGGAGGATTTAAATAAAATTGCTAGCTTAGACCAATTACAAGGTAGAGGTATTAAAGCTGACAAGGTTAAGTTGACAAATCCAACTTTTTTGATGTATGATGTACCAAAGGATATAAGTAAGGAGGAAATCAGTCAAGATTTATATTGTAAAAACTTAGTTGATTACGGGTTCAGTGAGCAGGAGGTTAAAGATGCTGTGACCTTTAGGTTTAATACTGGGTCCAAACCTACAGTAACTAATTGGGTGATAAGTTTGCCACCCAAGTTGTACAAGTATATCTTTATGAATGACAGGATATATATATAGGTTACAATTCCCATAAGTTTCGGAAATTTGTCGTTATCACAAAGTGTTTTAATTTTTTAGGATATGGGCATTCTTCTGCCTTCTGTACTCATAAGTCTGTGACTTGTGGCCATTGTGCTCAAACTGGACATTTTTGTAATGACTGTCAAAACAAGGATCAGCCTGCAGTGTGTATTAATTAAAAGACGTGGAAGACACTGTGATCACTCAATAAGGGATTCTAAATACACTGAGTTTCTCAGAGCTATGGAGGTTGCTAGTACGCGTATTAGTAATGAGTAATAATTATTCTGTTCACATTGACAGCGATGTTGCAGGCATTGCTTTGAAATGCCTGCAACATCGCTGCAGGCATTGCTTTGAAATGTATGCAATTAAATGGTCAGAGATCTAGAGTTGTAATGGGTGAGGCCAAGATTATCATGACTGATAAAGGTTTTGACATCTTGTGTTTATAGGAGCATATGTTGGGGCGTTTGGCAACTCATTTAAGGTGACTGGGTTTTCTATGACTGCTAAGGTGATTCATACATTGCATGTTAAGCCGAAAACTGCTATAGAGGTTTTCAACAAAAATTTAAATGTGACAGTAATTTCTAGTCTATGTACTGAACTTATTAGTTGTGTTCATATCAATACAACTGTTGTGTCGTTTTATATTGTTTCAGCCTACTGTTCTCCAAGAATGGGGGTAGAGCAGTAATGTGCTGTTTGCAAAGGATTCCAACGCTAAATCTAATTTGCGATTTAGTAATTATGTAGATATTAGGGAGCTTTGGATGGAAGAATTCATACTAACTCATAATTTGAATGCATTAAATTTACCGGTAACCCACACACTTTTGACAATGTGCACGGGTGCTCTAATATAGACATTACCTTAGCTACTTATCAGTTAAGTAGGAGAAAAAATTACTGGGATGTAATTACCGACTTCACTAGTAGTGATCATAGGTCCATTGTGTTTTGTACACTGGTGTGCAAAATTTAAGGACCAGTCAGGTTTTCGCCTGTAGCTTCTCATAGGAGTGGACAGGATATGGGAAAAGCATACCAAAGGAACCTCGTGAGGTACAGAAATTATGAAGGAAACAACACCGACACAACAAAAACAAAACGGTATGTAAAAAAAAAAAAAAAAAAAGTCTCTTTAGCCCAGTAGTCTAGAGGGACTTTATTCAAAAATGGCAACATAGCACTGGCCGCCATGATACAGATGCATCACTGCCAAAGATGGAACAAAGGGAAGAGGTGGCTCTCAGTAGGAGATGTAGCCACCCCTAATGTCGATGCAGGGTTTGCACCGCCTGTCCATACTTAGAACAATGTTGTTGATAAGTTCTTGGGGTAATATCGTCCATTCCTCTGTCAGCGCCATCTTCAGCTGTTGAACATTTTCTGGTGGGTGTGGACGTGCCGCTAGGCGTCTCCCCAGAGCGTCCCATATGTGTTCGATGGGATTCAGATAGCGGGAACGGGCAGGCCGATCCTCCCTTTCCAAAAGAATGGCGCCACCAGGTGGGCAGGAGCAGCAGTGCGTAACACACGCTTCTTGAGTAGACCGGGGATCGAGCCCGTGACCACCAAATACGGAGGATGCGGAAAGGTCAGGGAATGACCACTGCATATCCCCAGAGCAATATGGCCATAGTTGCTAATGCTCTTAAAAACCAAATAAGAAACAAACAATAACAATCCAAAAGCATATCAACAGCTTCGGTGCGATGGGGTGTGGCGTTATCAACCATAAACACGAACTTGGGGCCAGTGGCACCTCGGAACAGACGCACATGGGGAAGGATTACCTCAGTACAGTAGCGTGCACCGGTTACAGTACCGCCTTCCAGTATCTGGAGTTGTGTACGTCCATCCAAGATAACGCCTCCCCAGACGAGAACACCTCGACCGCCATATCAATCCCTTTCAGTGATGTTTGCGGGGTAATACCGTGTACCAACCTCTTGCCAGATTAGCTGACGTCCAGAATCGGTGCTGAGACTTAATCTACTCTCATCAGTAAAGAGTACCTTAAGTAAAGATTTTGTAGTTGTAACCTTTAGAAATAGTGTTGGTCCTTAAGTTTTGCACACCAGTGAATTACTTTAATGGATGAACAGTTGGCTGAACCAAATTTGCAGGAAGGTTCCAGGTTTAACGTTAGGAAAATTAATTGGGATAGATTTGATGGCCTAATAAAAAGAAACATAACAACTGATGTGAAACTAAATTTGATCAATTTAAGTACTGTGGAGTATGTATTTTTTGTACCATCTGTTTTACATAATGCTATGAGCTCTGCTGCTAGGAGGAGAAGAGTATCTCTCATAATGTACCATGGTGGTCTAGGGAATTATCCAGTCTAAGGCAGAGGTGTTTAGCCTGAGGAAGAGGTATCAAAGATTAAGAGCTCGGGGTGAGGCCTTTTCCCTGGTTAGTAGGGAGTTGTTTAGGATTAAGAGGAAACAGTACCACAAGGCTATTTATTCACATAAACTCAAAGTATGGCAGGATTTGGTCGAGTCAGTTGACAACACTGACCCGTGGGGCCTGTTATTTAAGATTTTCAGAAACAAATTAAATATTAACAGTTTAATTACCACTGTTATATTTGATAATAGGGAGTCCTCTGAGTGGTATACCACTATTAAGACTATCACTGACCAGATATTTTTTATGTATTGTGACATTGAGGATACTGAATATCAAAAAAAGGTTAGGGAGGATAATAAGACTTACTGCGGCCATACTGCCTCAGTTTTATTTAATGCCAACGAGTTAATGACTGCGGGTTCCAGGTTAAATGTTAATAAAACTCCTGGTTTTGATGAAATAGAAAACAATTATATTATGAGAATGTTGAAATTGTGTCCTGATGTTATAATGAATATGTTTAATAAATGTTTTCTCGAGGGGATTTTTCCTTCATTTTGGAAACCAGCCCTCCTGAAACTTATTCAGAAGCCGGGAAAGCCTATAACTGATCCCAGGGGGTTTCGACCGATTTCCTTGCTGGCAAATTTTGGGAAAGTGTTTGAGAAACTAATTTTATTAAGATTGGAAACTCTATTTCTAGATAGGAATTTTGTATTTAAAGGTCAATATGGTTTTACTAGGGGGTGTTCTACTGAAGATGCAATTAAAGACTTAGTTAATTTTAGTATTCATTCTAATGATAAGTACGTATTGGCTTTATTTGTCGATTTTGAAGGGGCATTCGAACGCTCTCAAACCATACGGTGTATGGTTTGAGAGCGTTCTACTATCTTTGAGGTTGCTGAAGTGTCCTGATTTAATTTATTAGTTGATTAGAAGTTATCTGTGACAGGATAGGAAAATTATAGTTAGGTCACAATATTTGAAATACGAAATAAATGTAAGTCAGTGCTAGGCCCAGTATTCTGGAACTTCATACTAAATTTTTGGTTAGCTAATGATAAGGCTGATTGCCATAAGATTGCGTACACGGATGATTTGGTGTTGATGGTGCAAGGTAAATCTAGGCAGAATTGAAGATAAAATAGGTATAGTTGTTGATTAGTCTTGTTCAGTGGGCTTTGGACAATAAACTGAAGATTTCTACTAATATGATGCTTACTAAAGGTAGGTTTCTACCTTTAGTAAGCATCAGTTTCTACTGTTATGATGCTTACTAAAAAGTTTCTACTGTTATGATGCTTACTAAAAAGTTTCTACTGTTATGATGCTTACTAAAAAGTTTCTACTGTTATGATGCTTACTAAAGGTAGGCTCGACTACAATAGACCTCCTAAAGTAGTTATTGCTAATAAGCAGATGCCTCTCGTTCCTCAGGTTAAATACCTTGGAGTTGTATTAGATGACAGTTTTACTTTTACTGCCCACACAGAATATTTGGTAAATAAGGTTAGAAATTTTACAGCCTCCATAGTTAGAATTACAAGGAAAGACTGGGGGTTGAATAAGAAGGTTCTTTGGCTGTATTATAAATGCGTATTTTTGCCTATCGTGTCATACGCTTGATCTGTTTGGTTTAGGCGGGTTAAAACTGTTAAGTTTAGAAATAAAATAAATTCTTTGCAGAGAACCATGTTATTAACTATATTGAGAGCATGTTGTTATTTGTTTTTTAGGAGCATTTGCAACTAAATCCATATTGCTCCGGGAATATGCGGTGGTCATTCCCTGACCTTTCCGTATTTGGCGGTGAGGGGCTCGAACTTGAGAGCATGTAAAATTGTTTCCACCAATGCCCTGCAGGTTATTGCAGGGGATCTTCCGTTAGATCTTTATATTGTTTTTAGTGCATTTAGCTATTACACTAGGAAGGGTAAACAAGTAACTTTTTTGAACATTACTAATGATATTGGGAGTGATCGGAAGATATCTGATAAGAATACAATGCTTAAATTAATTAGTATGTGGAAAGATAGGTGGACAGGAGTTGCGTGAGTTAGGATTAGAGTCTGATCCGCATTGTGTTTGTCAAGAGTTAGTGTTGGGATCATGTGCTGCTAATCCTGAGTATTTTCAGTTATTACAAGACTTTGCAAAAAGAGTTTTTCGGAAAAGGAGGCAATTAGCTATTTTGGTAAATTCTGACAAGTTTAACCGTGTATCAGTTGCTCGTGTACCTTTTTTATATATTATTTTTTTAAATTTTATATATATATTTTTACCCCCCCCCTCCCACACAGACTTTTTTTTGGCTGGCATCTGAGAATTTACTGATGCGGGATTATGTCTAGGGGTTGTGGGGGTCGTGGATTACGTTTTTTTTTTGGCATCACAGAGTTGGCTGATGCGGGATTAGTCCCTCTTTGCTAGGAATGAGGGAATTTTTGTTTTATTTTTTTTTCTTATTTCTATTTATTTATTCTATTTTTAATTAATTTATTTATTTTTAATTATTTTTATTTTATTTAATATACATATATTTATTTTTAATTATTTTTATTTTATTTAATATACATATATTTATTTTTAATTATTTTTATTTTATTTTAATATACATATATTTATTTTTATTTTTATTTTATTTTAATATACATTTATTTATTTATTTTATTTTATTTCTCTCCTTGTGTGGGCAGCCAGGGGTTGGTAGTGGTGGCTCCCAATGGTATATTGCACTCCATCGATTGGGAGAGGAGTTGGTGCTTGATGCACAGTTAGTGAAGTAGTAATGTTTGCCGCCTGGTTCCCTGTCCCTGGGCTCTAATGAGCCTGGGAGCGGGTAACCAGCTGGCAAACATCCCCTGTGGGTGTTTCCCCCCTGGTGGCAGAGTGGCCTGTTTTTTTGTTTGTTTTTTTTAGATTTTATTTAATGCAGAATATATGGTGGAGATGGACACTTGTCTAGGTGCCACCATTGGCAATTATATGCAATGTAACAATGCTCTCATACGAAGCTGTTTGGCTTTTTATACTGCGAGCTGGGCGGCATAATCCATTACGGATGGGATGATCATAATTCATTGATCACCGAATTTATTAGTAGAGTATCATAGTTAAATAGTTATAATAGCCTTCTCCATAAAAGAGAATGAATCTTTTTAATCTTACAAGCCCTCTATCGCAGTGATCATACGATGTGCTTCTGACTGGGTCAAAGATATACGCAGGGGCATGCCTAGGGCTTTTTCCGAACATTACTCCCCACACCGGGTGGGCTTTTTCCACCCGGTGTGGGGAGGACTGTGACAATACCACTGTTCTACCCGCGCAGACTATTATAAACTTACAGTAATATATGCTGTATACTACAGTTTAAAGTATTATTTCAAAAAAAAGAAAAAATAAAATAATGGACACATCAACAGCAATCGCCAAATGTTGTTTTATGCGACTTTTTACTGTTCGAAAAGTTAACCCATAAAAGAACTTTACATTCAAAATTAAGTGACGGAAATACTGAAAGGACCTTGACATATTGACTACATTACATTAGCTATATTGATTGACAACATTTTAGCAATAAAACATTTCATTTTTCAAAATTAGTCATAGTTTATTGTATACATTTCTCTCTCCTTTCTAACTTCTATAGAAAGCTATTCCGTTAGGAGATAGAACATTTATCTTTTATATCATAAAAGGACCTCCCATCCATAAACCCTCCCACTACTGCACCTACTTGACACATTTCTGTTGTTCCTACTTCTGTGTACACCTATTCCATTCGAAAATGAATAGTTCCATTTACACCGTAACAGGACCTCCAAACTTTCTGAATTTTCTTGAAACTTTCAGTAACCAAGAGTGATGATGTCAGTTGCTATTTTTCTCCTCCAGCGATTCCTCATTACCTCGTCCACTCCTCCTGCACGAAGGATTTTCTTTTACGATCTTTATCTGAATACCCCCCACCTCTCCTCACGATAAATCACGAGCCACTTAATGTGTTTCGCTGTACATCGAATCAGATAACGGTTGAAATAGTAAACTAGATTTTTTTTTGTCTATTTAGAAATTGAATCGACGCCAGTCTTTAGTGTATATTCCATGTGTTCTATGGTCAGTTTGTATGTTTGCAGGATGAAGACCCGATTATGGGGGAAAAAACACCCTTGCAACCCTCGCCCGAGACCGACTAACTCGGCAGGTGAAAAAACTCATGTTCCTCTTCTCCAGAATGGAGCTGAACTTAAACCCTTTTCCAACACGGTGTGGTAGGACAGCTCAATTGCTCTACCATCATCGAAGGCCATAATCTAAATTTAATCATTCTGACTCTTGTTTAACATAGTCGAAACAAGAGATTCGAAAGTCGTTCCCTTTTCTCAAGCAGTAAATGCTATGTTTTCATGGGAACTATGTGCAAGCGTCATTTGCAAAGTCTGATATCAAACCCTGCACGAAGAAACACTAAGATGCAGTCCCACCCTCTACCTCCCATTCAATACGATATCCTATAATTTGCTGTGTCCAGAACTTCTGATTTCAGTGTTTCAAAGAGGTTTTCAAGACATGCTCGAAAGGAAAGTATTTGGAATATAAATGTCTTCGGGTTTATAAAGGTTCGTTCTAACAATAACACATTATTAAAAATTGTTAGAAGTTGTGACGTCACCATTATTACTACATTATTGAGATTCTGCATGCCTACTATAATTTATACCAATAACACTGCCAAAGAGTTTCTTAATGTTGGAATTTAGTGAGCTTATTTCGAAATCCAGTATTTTGTAGAACTTAAGTTCTCCGACCAGTGCCTCACGTTCGATTTAATGATCAGCAGCTTCCTAAGAAGGTGGTAACTGAAAGCCATGTATTAAAATTCATATTATAAGGTTCCACCTATTTATTTTTTGATCAGCTTATTAATCTGCGGCCAAATATACAAAAATTCTTTAATTTTTGCTGCTGTGAGAGCAAGGTTCACAAACTTCCTTCAAGTATTGAAGTCGCCCCTTACTTGTCCCTAGCTTTCACAGTTTTTCGTTAATTGTAATTTGTAGCGAAAATGGCACATATTTTGGAAGATCAAACTGGTTTTGTTGCATTTTTTTATTTTTTTTTATTTTAAAAAGTTGTGTTTGTTCTACAAAATTGTCATTTTAGCATGGTACAGATTCACCGATGAGCCAAAACATCATGACCAGCGAGTCGTGATGCAAATCGCAGCAACTGCAGGTGAACTGCGGCGCGTGCGCGGGTCGGGACACGGTATAAAAAACACCTGATACTGAACTCCGTTAATCAGTGTTACTCTTGTTCTTCAGATGGGAAAGGCAGCGGACTTAAGTTTGACAAAGGCCAAGTTGTAATGGCCAGACGACTTGGTTAGAGGGTATTGGGTATGTTGAGGGTCTATCAGCTCCTGGGGTTTCTCCTATCTCCGCGTCCGTTCTCTGTATCGAGTGACAGTGCCATGTCAATGCCAGAAGTTTGACAGTGTGTGGGTCATGTAGGATGTTGCGCCCATTGTTAATCCGGCCTGACATAGCCAGCGACGAGGACGCCGGCCGGGTGTACCAATAAGACTAATTGTACTCTTGCAGGTCCTGCAACTTACTTTCCTGAGATTTCAGTGGCTAGGACCTAAAAAATATATATTCGCCGTTTGCTTAATAATACGATTTGTTTAAACATAGAATGGGGTTTTCGCTGAGTGAGTTTCTCTAGAGGTCTAATACTTCGGGCAGTAATTTTGGTGTATTAGGTTTTTATTTGTATGGTTTTCGATGATTCTGTCACTAGAGAAGAACTGCTGAGTATGATTTCGTTTAAAGAAAGAACTATAGGTCTTGATATATATAACGCATTCAAAACTTTTTATTGAAAAAATTAAATTACCACTGTTTAAGCTCGTATCAATAACAACAGATGGAGCCAAAGCAATGACGTGGCATCTTAACGGATTCATCACATTGACCCAAAAGGATGATGAATTCCCAGATTTTTTGAGTTACCACTGTATCTCTACTTTAGCTTTCAAAATCTTGAATTCCATCAGAAGACAATCTCATCAAGGGAGACTTCCAAATGTAACTGGATGAAAACGAACCACATCTGATATTACACACAGATGTGAGGTGGCTGAGTCAGAGTAAGTTTCTATAGAGATTTGGAAATTTTCTAAATGAAATTAAAGAATGTGTTGATTAAAGAGAGATGATTATCAGCAGCTACAAAATACGGATTGGTGTGATCTGGCTTTTTTGGTAGATTTTACCAGTAAATTAAGTGATCTGAATTTGGAATTACAAGGAAGAAATAAAAATGTGAGTGACATGATTAGTAGTATTTCTGCATATAAATATCAATTTTTGGCAATGGCTAAGGATCTCAAAAAAAAAAAAAAAATCGATCATTTTGCAATTATGCAAGATCATTTGCAAAAATATCCTTTTTTGAATTTAATAGACAGAAATATGTTTCTGAAATTGAGAAATTTGTGGATGATTTTGAAACCAAATTCAGTGATTTTAAAACAATTGAAGACATTGCTCAATATATTTCTTATCCATTTAATGTGGAATACGAAACAAATTGAAGAAAAAATCCCTGAAAATTTTCACATGGCGGAAATATTACTTGAAAATGAAATTATTACATTGCGAAACGATATCTTCCTAAAACCTCAGAAAAAGACTTGGAAATATGTTTGTCGAGAAAAGTACCCAAATATAAAAAAAAAAAAATGCAGTGAACTTTTAAATTGCTGTTTTGGTTCCACATATCTATGTGAATGGGCCTTTTCGTGTTTGAAACAAACAAAGACGAAGAATCGCTATTCTCTTACGGACTTGCTTACAGAAGATTATTTACAGTTGGCCTTATCACAGTATATCCTCGATTTTGAAAGCTTGGCAGATGACACGAAGACACAAACTTCGCATAAATTAAAAATTTAAATACGTATGAATTGAAAATAAGAATTCTGAATTGTATTTAATTTTAAAATTTATAAACAGCATTTTTCAATATGTGTAGATTAACTTTTTTAACCATGTGCAATGAAATTCTTGAGATGGTAGATCGCGGCACATTTTGAAGAAAAAAGTTGATTGCATAACAAATTAAGTTGGCCACCCCTGTCGTACATGAAAAGAAAATCTGTGTCAATTGTACCCCTAAAAAGGCACATATAGAGTTCGAGGAGCTGTTCTCCATACCTGTGCTCGGTTACCATACCCATATCAAAAACCTAGTAGTAGTAGTAGTAGTAGTGGTGGCATGTGATGCAAGAAAGCAAATGTATGAGCTTATGCAGCATCAGCCAAAAAAAAAAAAAAAAATCACACCATTCCCTCCAAATGCCTGTCCAGTTCCTCCTTAAATTTATTCAACCTATCAACTTCCACAACGACAGATAGAAGTTTGTTCCAGCAATTAACCACCCGCTGGCTAAAGGCAAATTTCCGCACATCTATTCTACATCTGTCTTTTCTTAATTTGAATTTATGCCACCTTAGGTTCGTAATCTGAACAAGTGGAAGGATCCCATCAGAATTCAGCGTGCTCAACCCATTCAAGGCCTTATATACACCTCAATCAGATCACCGCGCAGGTGCCTAGTCTCCAGCCACTGCAATTTTCAGAACTTCAGCCTCTCTTGGTAAGAGGATCCCTTCATTCCCCTCACCAATCTTGTTGCCCTTCTCTGTACACGCTCAAGTAAATCTACATCCTTCCTAAAATGAGGCCTCCAGACCTGTACGCAGTACTCAAGGCGTGGCCTGACCATTGCCTTATACAGAGGGATAATCACCTCCTTTTCCCTGCTAGCAAAATTCCTATATATCATTGACAAAACCCCATGACCTGCCCTGGCAGCCTGTCTACATTGCTCAGAGAACTTCATATCTGACTGCACAATTACATCCAGGTCTTTTTCATTTTCTACCACCTTAAGTGTAGTACCACACAGTTGGTACGTTTCTCTGGGGTTACTTCTCCCCATATGCAGTACTTTGCATTTGTCAAGGTTAAACTTCAGTTGCCATTCTTAGCCCATCTGCCTAAATTATCTGGATCCTGTTGCAGTAGCACACTGCCATTACTGTCATTAACAACCCTGCCAACCTTTGTATCATCTGCAAACTTCGACATTAAGCCTGATATACCTTCATCAATATCATTGATAAATATACAAAACAACAGTGGACCTAACATCGAACCCTGTGGGACTCCACTAATAACATTAGTCCAAGAAGAGCAGCACCCATTGATTACCACCCTCTGTCTTCTCCCACTTAACCATCCTTTTATCCATTGTAGCAACTTACCCTTAATACCATTCTGCTCCAATTTGTATAATAGTCTTCCATGCGCAACAGTGTCAAAAGCTTTCCTGAAATCCAAATATATGATATCAAAATTATTTTTTGCATCCAGTTCCTTTGTAACCACATCATAATATCCTATCAAATTTGTCAGACAAGACTTTCCCTTAACAAACCCATGCTGCGTCTGAATTATTGCTGCAGTCTTGTCTAGATGATACGTGAAGAGGGATGCGGCCGTTGATCATTATTCCGCCCCACACGAGAACACCGCATCTTCCGTGAGTGTCCCTTTCCCTGATGTTGGAGGGATGATACCAGATTCCTCGTTTTCTCCAGAGGAAATAACACCTAGAACATGTAAGCTAAAACGGGACTCATCAGAGAACAGAACTGTACCTCATTTGTCAGGGCTCCAAGTCACATGTTCCTGGCACTAGGTTCGACCAGCGCTGCGCTGGTTTGGGGTTTTTTTTTTTTTTTTTTTGTGTTTCTTGTTCTTTTTTGCAGTCTCCAGGGTTTCTCCCATACGCCGCTGTGTCGTCTGCATTAACAAATTCGAAAGCTGGCTATGTAAGTGTAATGTAGGTTTGCAAGTGCTATGTTTGTTGTGTGCCTACACCTGGCACTCAACAAACATAATTTTATCTCATTAACTCGGCTGCGAAGCGGGGTTAATGGGATAAAAACTACTGGCTTCCTTGCGTAGAATCCACTTGATTTAAGCCGTCTTGACACAAATTCAAATTATTATATTAGGGTTACCTATATAATTTATTACATAAACCCGTATTTGTGTATATAAATTGTGTGTTCTCTGGTCGATTTGCCTGTTTTGTTGGGCGAAAAACTCCTAGTTTCTGGGTAAAAAACCTTGCTATATACGCATGAGACCGACTAACTCACCCATGGAGTGAAAAAAGCCAATTAACGTTCCTCGCGTCATCGACGGGATTCGAACCTGGGCTTTTTCCACCCGGTGTTGGGTCGACGGTGACGATACCACTCTGCTACCGCGCAGACGCCATCTTAACACAGCTGAGAATGTTTTCACCTGTGGTCGCAGCAACCTTAAGAGACAGTTGACGACAGGGCATTATTGGGTTTCGTCTTGCTGTTAGAGCCAGATAGCCGTCTGTTCTAGTTAACGTAGCACTCGGGCTACCTTGACCAGCTGATCTTGTAATGGTTCCTGTCTTCCGAAACTGCATCCATAAACTATTACATTAGAGTCACCCGGTAAGTTATTACATACACCCATGTGTATTGTGTCTGTAAATTGCGTGTGTTAACTGGTCGATTTTCTTGTTTTGCTGGACGGAAACCCCCAGTTTCTGGGGTAAAGACCTTGCTATCCTCTCTTGAGGCCGAATAACTCAGCCAAGGAGTGAAAAAAGCCCATAAAAGTTCTTCGCGTGAGATGGGATTTGAACTCGGGCCTCTCCCACCCGGTGTGGGGAGGACGGTGACGATGTCACTGTGCTGCCCGCGCAGACAAACTGCTTCCATAGTGCCGAGACTACACTGCATGGCACAATAAGCAAACTCCGCTTGCGAATGCCCGGGTTCAAGTCGTCCAATGGCCGGCCTTCTCAAAAAATCATCTAAACGACGATGAATTGCCATCCTGAATACTGGAGATATGGCTATCCCACTAAAAAGACAAAAAAAATGAAGTGGTGGTTGCAACCCGTGTTATTATAGGCATGAATAATTTGCATAATGTGCGGCTCTGTGAGGTGGTAGATCGATTTCTATTGGATACTTGGAATTTGCATGACAGGATTCCTATTACTATATATCAATTATTCACCTTCGGCGACACTGTTCACAATAAAATATTCATGAAGAACGTTTTGTTCTCTCTTAATTTTGTCGAGTAGTGTATTACATACACACTTGCAGAAGTGCACCTGGAACTGTACCAGAATAAAGAAAGATTTTTTTTTTCTTTTTCTTTTTCAGATAATTCAGTAAATATAAAATTAAAAATTTCTGCATTTGTGGTACTGAGATACAAGTCTACCATATTCACTTAAAATAATAATAAAAAAAAAATATGTTTATACTATGCATGGCGCGTCGGTGGATACACGAATTTACAATTTCATTGTAACCATTTTAACGAAACAGGCCTACGCGCTCTGGATTCATTAATAATTTATTATAGTAACCATTTTGTTGCAACCAATATATCGATCCCTCATTGCTCGTATCCATGTGCATATAAGTTCCCCCGGTCGCGTCGTTGACTTCTCTCCTTCCCAAAATAAAACAAACCGTCCATGATCAAGTAAGTTCACGTATATCCTCATTTACAGCCGTGATGGCAGTGTATACAGGTAGCGTAGAATTATACTGAAGAACTGCTCAATGTGTGCTACAACTACTTTTTTCACAACTCTTGTATCCTTAACAGGAATGTTCTTTCTTAGCAATAACGAATTACTTACTTCCCAAGAAAAAACGGAGAACAGAAGTTGATCATCTTTTGAAACAAATGTGTTCGCTAGGATACCAAAGGTTTTGTGGTTAATGGGATTACTGAAGATTGCAGCTTCAGAGCGGCTGTCTGTTGGACCGCATGGTCCCAACGCTACATCAGCTTCCTAAAATCAGAAAAATGAATGTCAGTTTTCATTCTGGCTAGCAGTTTACCTTGCGCACCAAATGCAGTAGCTTACATTGCAATAGAAATAAAACTTTTAAATTTTATGTACAGTGAATATTAGGAATATAGGTTTCTTAATTTGCCTTTCTTTTATACTGTAATTTGTTTTAAAAAAAAGAGATGGATTTTTAATTGTCATTTATAACATTGGATGAGCCATGGTGATTTTGTGATTGTGATGTACCATGGTAAGTTGGCAATGGGAATGAACCTGTATGTGAATAATAATTTATTGTCATGGATAAGCATGGATTTGTGACTTTAACTCGCTGATCAAACGACAAAGCATAGTTTGGAAAGAAATTTCATATCACTGCCTCTGCAGACAAAGTCAGGGTAACAATTTCCTGGAATGGTGAGGGGAGTTGTGCTCCATTTCTTTGAAAAACGGCTTACTGCCATAGGAACCATAGGCGCCTCCGTAGCCAGGTGGGAAGGAGCAGCAGTGCGTAGCACACGCTTCTTGATTAGACCGGGGTTCGAGCCCGTCACCACCAAATACGGAGGATGCGGAAAGGTCATTCAGGGAATGACCACCGCATATCCCGGAGCAATATGGCCTTAGTTGCTAATGCTCCTAAAAACCAAATAACAACAACAACAACAACAACAACATAGGAACCATCATGAAATTAGGAGATTTTCTCTGTCAAGGAAGCGAAACATGGCACATTGCTACATTGGTGCATTCTTTAACCAGAACAATGCATCCTTCAAGTTTATTGGTAACCGCAACCAGTACCACTGGCTACTATCGTAGATGCACCATGTGAAGTGATTGAATATCCGTTCTGTTCGCCAGACCTGACGCCCAGTGATTTCTACTATTTCCATAATTAAGTGGATCTTAATTAATTAAGTGGATCGTGACCTTAATTAAGTAGATCGTGACCCTTCAAGAACACCCTGAGAACGAGAAGGTTGATTTCTGACTAACACAGCATCATGACCGCTATGCATAATCAGTTATGACACCAAGATAAACATTTTTTTGAACTTAAAAAATAAAAAATAACGAGGGTATTTTTTATTTGTGTTTTGAACAGTTTTTTCATCTTTTAAAATCAGCATTAAAAATATTTGTTGTTTTTTCTGTATATCAGACTGAAAACCTTTTAGGGCTAAAGCCTCATGTTGCGAACAAGTTAACTGACGTATAAGTTAGTGCTATTGCATCATTTTAATACGCAGCAACCTACTAAAGTAGTACGTAATTGGCATCATTTAAGTATATCTGATATTTTAAATACCTTCACAACGAGTTGCCATGATATTGCACTACCTCGAATAAGTAATGCTTCACCAATGGAGAAGACTATTGTTACTTATTCTCGGTGGATACCACCACCCAGACGGCACCGTTGCGAAATTTGTTGTCCTCTCCTTGGTGTTGCAATGACGTCAGTAAACTTGTTCGCAACATGAGGCTTTAGCCCTAAAAGGTTTTCAGTCTGATAACCAGTTGCACACCATCAGGCATCTATCATATTATGGAGTTATATTTCACAACTGGGTTGTCATCATTGCAACACTAGGGTACCTGCCCACCCACCGAAGAGAAGCCAACAAGCTTGGAAACGGTGCCGTCTGGGGGGCCTGATGGACACTGAATTTCCTCGAATAGGTAACAACAATCTTCTCTATTGGGGAAGCGTTGCCTATTCGAGGAATATATGAGCTTTGAGTGTGAGTTGAAGGAGCAACTGTCCCTTTCTTCCTTCTACGGAATTTCCTTCCTCTACCTCTCATACTATCACCTTCCTACATCTTTATCTCTTTTCTAAGTCTAATAGGGATAGTATCCTCATACTATCCCTATTAGTTCGCTATTAGTCCTATCCATATTAGATGCAATAACCGAAAACTTTATCCCATACCATATTTCAAAACGGTGCATTCATGGGTGGTGGTATCCATCGAGAATAAGTAACAATAGTCTTCTCCATTGGTGAAGCGTTACTTATTCGAGGTAGTGCAATATCATGACAACTCGTTGTGAAGGTATTCACAATGTGAGATATACTTAAATGATGCCAATTATGTACTACTTTAGTAGGTTGATGCATATTAAAATGATGCAATATCACTAACTTATACGTTTTTCTGTATATTTATTGATTAATAGGGCTGCAGTGATATTTTCAAAGTTGTGAGAATGGAGTTTCATTATAAAAAATTTACAATATAGTATAATAAATTGATATTTATGCAGAGGTATAAGACAATAATATAACTTAATACTTTTAAGTTTATTTAAAGAGATATATTAATTAACAAAATATGCTATTCTCCAACATGTATTGGGATTCTTCACCCTTTGGAATAAAGTTAAATTTAGAGATCACATTACAGGTAATATTAGTTAAAAGTGGATATAAAATACATGCACACTCAATGGCAGCAGCTAGGTGGAACAGAAATTGACCTATATCTCTTCACAAGAGGTATGAGAGAGGATTGTGACAGATTAGCCATGTCCGTTCGCAAGAAAGCTGAAGAGTGGGACACCCAAAATCATCAGTTGGAAACAACGCACATCAATTAATTAAAGGCAAAGAGCAACGCGATTATTCATCCCAAGCCATGTTAACCATCGTTAGCGATCCCAGGGCATTGTTAGTTGAAATGGATAGTAAGAAGAAATCGCAAATGTGGTCCTTAATGAGCTAACTCAAAAAACATTTAAAACGACTGTATGAGTATGATAAGTGTAAGACCAACGGCCATCAAAAAAAAAAAAAAAAAAAAAAAAAAAAACGTGAATCTGCTGAAAATAAAATGGAAATAAAAAAAAAAAAAAAAAAAAAGTTCTGTTTTATACTTCAGCGTGACCACGTACGTTGGGGTGGTTTGCAACTAATTTCGACAATAATACAATCATTACCGTATTTAGTAGAAACATGTCCTGCATCTCCGTACTGATCGCTCGACAACATCAAGTTCAAAGAAGATGTTCTGATTATACACCAGCACGATCACATCAGTCAGATGAATTTGCAACTAATCATCGTGACAAGAGTACAGTTGTTACTATATTTAGAAGTCGTGAGAACAAACCATTGTCAACTCAGACGCGTGTGTTGCTACTTCACTTTCGATTGCGTCAAACCTTGATATGGAGCGTTGAATCATACACTAGCATCAGATCGACTTACCTGGGAGTGTCATATGCTCAAAGAATGGTTTCAGCCTGCTTGTGCTACATATGTAATTTGGATTTGATCCAGTGGTTGTTATCGATGAAACTGTGAAAGTAATTCCCTAAAATTTTGGTTCTCAACAATTCTGTCTTACATTGTGGCAATTCTGTGGCGAAGAGGCATTCTCCAAGGGGCCAGATCTGAATCCATGTTAAGACAATTGTGATATTTTTGGAATCAAACAGTTGAGAACCAGAACAGGATGTGCTAAAGGAAGAGAATTTGAGAACTGGAAAATTAGAGAACTGACAGCAACCCTACGGGCGAAGTAGAGCAAGGTTCCAGTCCCCAAAAAGTGTTCACGATGTCTCCTTGCCACTCAAGTTATCGATGTGTTTAAAGCCCAAGGGGGGGGGGGTAAAATATATTAAAAATTTAATTTTTTTCTAATCAAACGTTTTTTTTTTTTTTTTTTTTTTATTTCGTGTCCCAGTACATTCTGGATGATAGCAATATTCTCCAACATGATTCAGTGTGATTCGTGATGAGTCAAAAGTCTGAAAGCACTAACTCACATTTCTGTTCAATTGTCCTAACATTCCAGAATAGTTTCCATTCCCCAGTTTTTTCCCACATCCTTCATCATTCTTCTGGGTCACCAAAGTATATCTAGTAAAATACAACTCAGTTTTTTATTTCCACTTTGTTCTGCTATAAATTTATATTGACAAGTACATTTAAAACAACATAGATAATACAATAAATAAGGATAAATAATAATAAATTATACATTATACAATTAAGGAATAATAAATAATTACTATTATTGCTTAAATGAGTTTGCTTTTATCACTTCGCATGCTAATTGCATGACAAACACAAGAATCAGCGGCGGCTCCGTAGCCAGGTGGGCAGGAGTGGCAGTGCGTAGCACACGCTTCTTGATTAGACCGGGGTTCGAACCCGTAACCACCAAATACGGACAATGCAGAAAGGTCAGTTAATGACCACCGCATATCCTCGGAGCAATATGGCTTTAGTTGCTAATGCTCCTAAAAACCAAATATGTAACAAGAATCAGAAAGTTAGTTTATTTGTTGCCAACTTTTGTTTTTGTGTTACAGTCATCAAAATTTTCAAATTTATTGCTTGATTATAATAAACCCAGCAGAATACGTGATGGTTGCATTACTTTTCTGCATAATTACCCAAATTGTTCAGACAATGGAAGACCTTTTATGTATTTGTTATAAAAGTTTTTCACATCGTCATCGCATGTGAATCTTTCAGATGCGGATTTAGGCTATCAGGGGCCTGAAGTACAAAGTCAGTAGGTGAGCCTCTACGTGCATCTTTCCATGGGGTCCCGTAGCGCTTCATGTTCCTGTGCATAAATGCGACCCTGGACACTTGGCAATACTTATTCAAGAGACCAAATTGGTTCCTTGAAAAGGTAATGAATTCCATAGGATACCCATGGCATCATATGGAGTTTTTTGTTTGTACCTCAGTTCAGAAAATTAGCAGAATGTCACCACTGAAGGTGTTCCAAAAGACGATAGTCATAGTTTATTCTGGTGCTGGAACTATTTTTAATTTCTTTGGCGTGAGTGATAAAATATGCTTCTATGTTACAAATTCTTGCTTTGCTTTTGGTGTAAAATGGTCTGTCTCTTCACATGTATTTGTTCAAAAACGAAAGATCAATTGGATACCGTTGCTTATTGTTCAAACGTGTGCCTACTTGTTGATACTTCAGTTCCTTCTCGAAATGTTTTCAGATTCGTCTTTCCAACATCTTTTTTTATACTGCAACCTGTCACATGAGCTGACCATACGAAAATCAGAGTTTACAATTTGACTGAGTGTAATAAGTCTGTCATGTTTGATTAACGTGTAAACAACTTCAATGTCCACAGAACAAGGAGGAGCAGCGAGAGTGGCCCCAGGCCCTGCAGCAACATCCTCGCTGGGTTGACTCGCCTTTCCTCATGGGGGCTCGAAATTGAGTCAGTGCCCCCGACAATGTACGGGCCCAGGGAAGATGACCACCTACCCTCCCTCCATCCCAATGCTCATGACTCTAAGAGATATTTGGGGCAGACCCCCTTTTAGGATTGTGGATACAGAATTTTGTTAATACTAGTCATACACTTAGAACTATATCATGGTGTTTTTGGCATAAAATATCTATCATCCTAGGATAATTTGCAGGTATTTATGTATATAGAAACTATTATGGTCAGGAGGTAAATGTGTTTGTTAAGCGTCAAAGCATCTGGAGCTTTGAGGTGTCAGTCTATTGAGGATTTAATGACGTGTATTCTTTGGTCAGTTTGACCTGTTTGTTGGATGAAGAAACCCATTTTTCAGAAGATAAAGCTATGCAAACCTCTCCCAGGACCGACCAACTCGACTACTTTGCGAAAAAAAGCCAATAAAAATTCCTCGCGTCATTAACGGGATTCAAACTTGAGCTCTTCTACCCTGTGATTATAATCACTTTGCTACCCGTGAGGGCTATTATTGTGGAATATTCATTTAGATGGTATTGAAGCTTATTTAAAGTAAGCGCGCTTATTGAAAAGTTCAGTGTTTAGTGTATTTATTGTGCATATATAGTGTGTCCAGGGTTCAGTGTTGGGTCCATTGTTGTTTTCTGTATTTATTAATGATATTGATGAAGGTATATCAGGCTTAATGTCCAAGTTTGTAGACAATACGAAGGTTGGTAGAGTTGTTAATGACAGTACGCTACCGCAGCAGGTCTAGAAAAGTTGAGCAGGTGGGCTGAGAGGTGGCAACTGAAGTTTAACATTGACAAATGTAAAGTGCTGCATATGGGAAGCAGTAACCCCGGAGTAACGTATCAACTGTGTGGTACTACACTGACGGTGGTAGAGAACGAAAAGGACCTGGGGGTAATTGTGCAGTCAGATATGAAGTTTTCTGAGCAGTGCAGACGGTCATGGTGTCTTGTCAATAATATACAGGAATTTTTCTAGCAGGGATAAGAATGTGATTATCCCCTTGTATAAGGCAATGGTCAGGCCACACCTTGAATACTGTATACAGGTCTGGAGTCCTCATTTTAAGAAGAATATAGAGCTGCTGGAACGAGTACAGAGAAGGGCAACAAGATTAGTGAATGGACCAAAGGGTTGCTCTTACGAAAAAAGGCTTAAGATTTTGAAAATTACGGTGTCTGGAGACTAGGCACCTGCGAGGTGATCTGATTGAGGTGTACAATGCCTTGAATGGTTTGAGCATGCTCAATGCTCAAATGGCTAATGCTGATGGGATTCTTCCTCTTGCTCAAAATAATCGCCTGAGAGGGCATTAACTCAAATTGAGGAAAGATAGATGTGAGGAAGTTTGCCTTTAGCCGGCGGGTGGTTAAATGCTGAAACAAACTTCCATCTATCATTGTGGAAGTTGATAGCTTAAATAAATTCAAGGCTGAACTAGACAAACATTTGGAGCGAGTGGATGGGTGAAATGAGAAAGTGTTTTTTTTTTTTTTTTTTTTTTGCTGATGGTATATAAGCTTGCTTTCTTGCATCGTATACCTTTATTAATGCTAATGCTATTTAAGCACTGTGAACGGCTGCATGCGCAAATGAAGTGGCAACACTTCTTACGCGTAACCTATCTGTCCGCCTGTATTCAATTGTCTATTATACGTATTAGTATAAGGATGTGAAATTTCTTTTTTTTTTTTTCCCTAGTACTTAAGAAGAGGGCAAAGTATTTTTAATCGCGTTCAAATACGTATAAGTAAAGTGACTTTTGTCCTCATCATATCAATCTGTCTCTCCGTCCACATGATTTGGCTCCCAGTGGAACGATTTTCATAAAATTTCGTATTCTGCATATTTTAGAAAGATGTATCGAGCCTTTCCAAATTTCATTAATATTAGATAAATGGAAATCTGCCAATTATTGTTATTATTTTTTTATACATGTCACGTAGGCTCTTCACATACGATATTTGTAGGTGAGGTACTTGATATTATGTTTGTTTGCGTGCGCTCATGGAGGAATGAATGGTCAATATGGAGGATGTATAGAAATGTTCTTGGTTGACGCATATCAAACTTGTTTTTTGGTATCAGTTTACTAAATGTATAAATCATGGATTATTACTATTTGCTTATTATATTAATCACAGCAGAAATGTGAATTACGTGTTATATTTTAACTGTTATTAAAATCCAAGAAATAAGCAAGTACATTACGAAAGCCTTGACAGCATACTACGATCTCAGGTATTGCTAAATAAACAAATAGCTGCGTGTTGCTATTTGTTTATTTTTTATTAAATCACAATCTGTCTTATGAACTACTTGTTTCATTTCAATTTTTATAAAAATTTAGACAGAATAAGTAAAGTACATTACAAAAAGTAAAATGAATATTGTTTTGAGATACTGTATGTGCAGTGAAACTACTAAAAATATTAATTTATGTATTATTAATTAATTAGTAATTAACTGATTACAAGACAGTTTTTATTGACTCTACACTTCAATTAATCACAGAAAAAGAAAAAAAATTCAATTAATTTAAGAAATAAAAATCGAAAACGCCCGTTGTATTACTGAAAATAACCGAACTTGTTTAATTATGAGTTTCGATGATATTCATGCACAACTGATTTCTTTTTAGTTTAAAATCAATGTTAATACGCACTCAGACTTCAACGAGGAGAATACACCCAAAAAGGCATCTGCCATATAACCAGACAATCTTGTTTCGTTTCCATTCAGCTTCTCATACACTAGCCGATACGGACCATCCTGTTAGAAACAAACAAAAATTCATACAATATATACAATATTAGTAAAATACTCTACATGATAATGGGATTTTCCCATACTGCTTACAAAATCGTAAGGTTGGACAGACCTGTATTGCTATGAGGGTCACTAAAACATAATTTTCCGCATTTTTTAAACCTTCATTCATTCACGCAAAGAAAAGATTAATGTCTATGTCATATGAAAAGAAGTGAATTTGTATGAGGGACATCTCTGATCAACTACATCGCTTCCCTATGGGGCAAGCGGACAATTTTAGGATCGTTCTAAAATTCTCCTCTCTCCTTAATAATTATTTTTGAAAATAATTGTTAAGCTGACAATTCGGTTTAAACACTGCTAATGCTGGAGATTTTATCATTTTAATTCTGCTTGTCTTGTGTTTTTGTAAGGTTTTAGGCGCATGAGCAACTTATTTATTACGCTGTATACATGTTATATCTATAAATTGCATGTTTTCTGTGCGAACGATTTGCCTGTTTGCAAATACAAGTTTCCGGGAGAAAAACCATGCTATACTCTTCAAAACCAAATCATCGAAAATGGCTCATAAAAATTACTTGCATCATTGACGGAATTCGAACTCAGGCTTTGTCCACCTGGTGTGGGGAGGACGGTAATTATATCCACTTCGTTACCCGCGAGGGCCTTAACGTATTTTTTCTTCCTCTGTTGTTCCTTTTATAGGTTTGTTATTTAGTTAATAGGTTTTTAATTATATATAATTAATAGGTCTTTAATTAACTAAATGAAGAAGAGAATACAGCAGAGCCAGTGGAAGCAGTAACGAACTCCTTCTTCAGCAATACATACAGAAATGCAAACATGACAAAAATCGTTAGAAATGGAATAAATCATATGCTGTATGGCAGCATATTTAGTATGATTTATTCCATTTCTAACAATTTATGTCATGTTTGAATTTTTGTATGTACCTGCTGAAGAAGGAGTTCGTTACTCCGAAAGCTACTTGTTGTATTAAAACTTATTAAATTTAGTTAGTTACTGCTTCCACTGGCTCTGCTGTATTCTCTTCTTCTTCTAAACCATGGAAACCAGTGCCACAAGTCCATTCTCTTTTATTAACTAAATATTTGTTCAAGATGTGGCATAAGCTTTTGCTGTTTTCAGAGATTACTTTTTTAGGTTTACTATCTTTTTCAGTTTTTTATTGTCTTAATTTTTTAACAATTTATTTAACTAGCTATTTGCATTTAATATCGAAAGAAAAATAAATTTAATTTAATCACAGGCAATTTTTGTTATTGATATTATTATCTTTCCTTTATCTAAAGAAAACTTACCGTATCATAAAGCAGAGTTAAAGGCTTCATCTCTTACCTCACGACTGGTTGAATTAAACTAATAAATGACAGATGAAATAAGTTTGGATACTGTATATTGGCATAGTAGATAGTGGATGCACATCCTAAAACTTATTCTAAACATAAGTTTTGAAGTAAACAACAAAAATACACAAAGCATGTGTTCCTGTCCCATGTCACCTGCCAGCTACAGTGGATCAATATGAAGACACCATTCTTTACTACTATTTTTTATAGCTTTCTTTGAAAGTATGAACCTACAAATATGTATGCTAGCATCTGGTTATTAGTTTTTGTATAGCAGTAAATGAGACTTGTAGAAGGCCGAATAAACATATATTACTAGAAATTGGAAAAAATTCATAGAAAAAAATATTGACCTAGTTGTGTAAAAAGGTCTGATCAACCTGATAATTATTCAAGAAAGTGGCAGATATTCTACAATAACTTTGTGTTAAATATAGTGAAAAAGATTTATCTATTCTTATAACAAACCACAATAGCATACATTAATAGAAAAGAAACACTATGGATGTAATTTTAACTTTCAAAAAGTTTGCAGGAAGCCGTTAACAATACACGAGATATTTTCAAAATTAATAACGTCGAACTAACGAAAAATATTTTGGATCAAGTGACGACGCCTGCTGTATGAGAAATAATATCTTACAAAGTTTGACACGTGATTTTTCATGCATTGGTCTACTGTATTTGAAATAATATTGCTTTAAGTAATATTATTTTGAACCTTATATACAACAATGAAGTTTCCGGTAGAAAATTTCATACTCTCCGTTCTGGACCGATTAACTCGGCCACGATGCAAAAATGCCCATAAAAGATATTAAGACGCTTCATCACGCGCTCCTGTCAAACTGTATTAACAGGTACCTTTCTAGCCCTCAACGTTTTCCCAAAGTTTATGAACTAAAGCGATTAAATACATAAATCAATAATAAATAAATTATCGTAACACCAAGAGGATTACAGTATATAATATATGAGAATCGAGTTTGGTCAGCAGGGCTCACAAAATTCCAAACTGTACATGTTGTTTCTTGGTAATCTGTGTTGGCAGTATTACGGGACAATGTCACGTCATTCTTGAGCGGTTGTATTTTTTTCTTTTCTTTTCTTTCCTTTTTTTTTTTTTCTTTTTAAGAAATTAATCCACGTGTTTTTATAGATATGCCCTGTCAGTGAAGGATGTTATCTTAAATTTGTGGCAGAAATATCCCTAGTTTGGAATACTTGTACTATCAGTTACGTTCTACTAACAGAACTGCACATACCAAGAATGAACATCACATCGGATGCTTGTCCAGGGTCAGCTCATTCTCGAAATGTTTTTCTCGTAAACAGACTTTTAAACATGAATTCTTTCTAAGAAAACTACATTTGAAAGTATTTAGCGACTGCTTCATAAATGTACAGATGTAGGTGTAATGAACTACAAAATTACGTAAGAGTTGCCTTTTGAATCATAAATGTATTATAAATGATAGGTTTAATAACACATATCATATTAATTCAAACCACACTTATGAAATAGTTTGAATATTTCATAATAGAATGCAAGATTTCTCATGGCTTTTTTCCTGGACTCCTTTTATCATTTTCACAAATACCAGTGCTGCAAATCCCATATAGAAAGAAAACAAATACTCTAGAAAATGGAAGAGGAATGGAATCGAGAAAATGGAAGGGGAATTGTTTTGTTTTTATACCAAAATTAATCTTAATAGTTTTGAGTAATTTACGTGTTTGATCATAAAAAAATATATTTAAAGCCAAAAATAAAAATTATTTACAATTTTATTCGTATATTGCGCCATAAATAAACCATAAATACGTAATTTGATCTGATTACCAAAGCGCGGTATGAGGTTCGGTAAGAAGCTCACACTGAAGTAGCAAGAATCCCTTCTTGCTATCCATCTCAATCTGCAATTTTGATACGAAGGGCTTGTGGAACTGCAGCTTTGATTCAAATATCACTCCTAGGTCTGTGCTGTATTGTAAACTTAACGATTTACAGATATATCAATATATTTTAAACTTTTAAAAATCACTGGGTAATCTTATGATCCTAAAAGAAGCATGTGTTTGAGTGCGTTGCGAAATTAAGAAATTTCTGATTAATTATAGTTGTCGATAATGGATTTATTATCTAAACAATATTCTGAAGATATATTTTTATAAAAAAATTAAGATGGCGCTAAGTGCTATTTCGCCACTTTCATGTCCATTTAAAGTTATCTCAATCATTCGATAGAGGTCGATAACCGCATAACGCAACTGGTAAGTGATTGAGTCAGTGAGTGCATAAGGGTTAAAAATAATTATGGCTAGAAATAAATGTTCAGTAAAAAATTAATAGAAAATGTGACAGTGATATATCAAACTGAAGAATTTCTGCACGTGTGGAGTATTAAAATTATAACTAAATTTTAATAAATGTGTTATTATGTTGATCCATAATATTTAAAGGCAGCCGTAGCGGAGTCCACGTGATTGCTATAATATGCAGTATATGCTTGTATGTATTTATGTGTGCTAGTTTTTTCAAATCTCGAAACCATGAGAAAGAATGGAACTTCGATAAACCTGTTGGAATGTTCGATAATGATGTTTCATGTGAAGTATCGTATACGTAAGGTGAGTTAAAGGTTTTGATAGACATTGTGAATTCTAGTGTATGTTTAATTATTAATGCATAACTAAATAAAAAATTTGGTTAGTCTTTACAATCTGATACCCCTTCTGATTGATCGTCACGAGTAATAGCTATTGACATGATTAGCCCGCTATGGTTAATCCCCACCTTACCGCTGTTTTAAAATTGGAAAACGATCTCCTGATTTTAAGACAGTGGCAAGGGAGGGATAAACACCCTAAAACTAAAAACCCCAAAAGGTAACAGACTGCTACTCGTAACTGTCAATCAGAAGGGATACCAGATTGCAAAGACTAACCAAAATTTTAAGAGTCAAATTTAAAATGAATTTTTAAGGAGGTTTTAATTGATTTCATGTTGATAGCTCTGATATTTATTACTAAAATTTGTAAATTGTCTTATGAATTTGTCATGATTATGTGTTTTATTGAAATCCTATTAAAATTATATATAAATTATAAATAAAAATTATTTATAAATTATGAATAAAAATGTTATTTGCGCATATACTGTGTTTTATTGATATTTTGATGTGTTGTACAATTCAATGTTTTATGTTTATCTGTTTTAGAGTTTGCTTTCATTCCTTGTTAAAATAAATAAGAAATAATTATAATTACCTGACCAAACAGTAATTTTCAACTGGGGGGGAAAAAGAATTTTTTACGAGCAAGGATTTGAGAATTTCATTATACCCTGCTTCACAACAGAATACTAAGGACGTCAAATTTTTTTAAATTTTATGGTTAATTGGTTGTTGCCTTTTAGGCACATAAATAACTTAGGCCATATTGAGCCGTATATAATATGTCTGCAAATTTAGTGTGTTCTGTGGTCGATTTGCTGCTTGCTGGACGAAAAACACGAATTTCGAGAAAAAAAACACCATGCTACCCTCCCTGAGACGACCAACTAACTCAGTAACGTTGTGAAAAAAAAAATTCATAAAATTCCTAACGTTATGACGGGTTCGAACCGTCAGTAACGTTAGGAATTTTATGGATTTATCAGGTCTTTTCTATCCAGTATGAGGAAAACGTAAATTTTATATAAAATTAAATTCATTTAAAAGTCTGTTACTGTAGTTGGTGATGTGTATATGGGTTTTATTATTCCTGCAGTAATGTATTGTTTTGACGTTTGATTTGCATCATTAAAATTGCGCTTGAATTGGTGGCCGCTTAAAAAAAAAAATAATAAATGAATAAATCGGATCATGCACCATTCAGCGTACGCCATATGAACGTTTATTTTACAAAAGAAGGCCCAATTCAAGCGGATTCTACGCAAGGAAGCCAGCGGTGTCCTTGCGTAGAGTACGCTTGAATTTAGCCTTCAGTGGAGTCCAAATCCACCGCAGAGCTCGTCGAAACTGGTGCCATGAACATGTGACTTGGAGCCCTGACAAATGGGGTACAGTTCTATTCTCTGATGAGTCCCGTTTTAGCCCACAAACAGCCTCTAGACGTTATTTCATCTAGAGACAACGAGGAATGCAGTACCATTCCTCCAACATTAGAGAAAGGGACACTTATGGTGGAGGAGGTGTTTTCGTGTGGGGCGGAATAATGATCAATGGCCGCACCTCTCTTCATGTTTTTGATAGGATACTGTAACTGCGCAGAAGTACCGAGGACATATCCTCGAACCTTATGTGCCACTTTTGAGGGGTGCAGTTAGCCCAGATTTTCTTTTCATGCACGACACCGCCACTGCACATAGAGCTCAAGTGGTGGAGGAATATCTTGAAACTGAAGAAATTCAATGACTGCCTAGCCAGCATAGTCACCAGACTAGAATCCGATCAAATATGTGTAGGACACTCTTGGGCGTCGCATCGCACGCCAACAGCCACCTCCTCGGTCACTTAGTGAGGTAAGGTCTGCGCTAGTGGAAGAATGGGATTTGTTGCCACGGAATCTTATAACTACCCTTATATCGAGCATGGTTCACCGCTGTCGGGCATGTTTAGCCGTTGTAGGGGCGATCATACGCCGAAGTGATGTCATATGACCATATTTTAGAACAACTTGTATTGACTTCTGTAAAGTGACCTTTTTGGTAATTCTTATACAATCTATAGATGTCCCTTATACCTGTTCGAAGTTTCTCTCTCTCCCCTCATTTCATCGTTATTCAATGGTACATCACCGTACCAAATTTTCCCCCGCTTTATCGCAAGCTGCACAAGTTACACAACGTTTTCTACGTGTTCTGTCAATTTTGTCGAGTAGGGTGTTTTTTCATTACAGTAATGCAACATTTATATAATTCAAATATTAAAATTACAACTGCAAAAATTATGATGTTCAGATGTGGTAAGCCAACAACAGCTTCCAGTCGAGCTGGTAATTCCCAGGGGTGCAGATGAACACAATAATAGGTATTAGTAGTCCCACGATATTAAAATTATTAACCGATATACTTCTGCGTAGGATTAGTTTTATAATTAATTAATTTAATTTAATTTTAATGAATGATGAGTGCTGTTTAATTATTTATTTTAATATATGATAAAATAATATTCATTTAATTTATTTTAATAAAAATTCGACACAATTTATTTGAATAGATGACATTATCTTTCGAAGATATTTCAAACAAACATGGAGCTTTATAGAATTGTTGGAGTTTATTACAAGTAAGAAGAATTTACTGCAGGCAGCTACAGTAATACTAACTTTTGAAAGGCCAGGAGCAGAATTCAAAAATTAAAAAAAAGTCAGAAAATAAATACAGAAAATTGATACATGTCCAATATTGTCCAATATGTTTATCAAGTTGTTTACATAAAATCTTAAATATAACTTGAGCATGAGACCAGATAGCCTTTTCTGCATAATTTTATTGGTTCGGAAGGTAGTAAAGGATAATTTATCAATCTTATTAATGACCGTTTTCCAGTATGTTCAGTAAAGTTTCGTTATCCTAAATGTGTAAGAATAACAACTGCTAATCTTGAAAGCCTTGACCTCTTCACTGAAGTGTTTTACTAACAGCAAATTATTGGAGCTGGCTTCCTCAGTAGTAACTAACAACTTAATCGTTCATTTACTCATACTATTAAAACAAGATTAACTTTTAAACATATCTCATGGTTGTTGAGATGTATTTCTGTATTTTTCGGTACTATAGTTACCATGTAGCATGCATGCAATTTTAAAATTAAGAAAAATACTTCTAGAGATAAGAAAAGTATTGTATTTAGCATGAAAAGGTCTGTATGTTAGAGGATTAAAATTATTTACGAAATACAAACGAAATAAATAAATTAATGTATTTAAATATTTAATTATATCTAATTTAAAAAATGTTAATTTCGTCTGAAGTACACTGGTGTTCAAAGAAAGTGCATCACCTAGGAATTTCACATTTCTAATCCTTTTTCGCGATGGTATGTTACATTAATGACTAGCATCACAAATAGAAATATAAACAAAAAATATTTTTTAATAGTTAAGGCAAAATAAAGTAATATTTGACAGGTAGTAGTAATAGTAATATAGCCATGTGATGCAAGAAAGCAAGCGTATGAGCTTATGTAGCATCAGCCAAAAAAAAAAAAAAAAATTCACCCAACTATTCCCTCTAAATGTTTGTTCAGTTCCTCCTTGAATTTATTTAAGCTATAAATTTCCACAACGAAAGATGGAAGTTTCTTCCAGCAATTAACCACCCGCTGGCTAAAGGCAAATTTCCGCACAGCTGTTCTACAACTGTCTTTCCTCAATTTGAATTTTTGCCCCCTTAGGTTCGTAATCTGAGCAAGTGGAAGAATCCCATCAGAATTCAGCGTGCTCAACCCCATTCAAGGCCTTATATACCTCAATAAGATCACCTGTCAGGTGCCTAGTCTCCAGCCGCTGCAATTTGCAGAACTTAAGCCTCTCTTGGTAAGAGAATCCCTTCATTCCCCTCACCAATTTTGTTGCCGTTCTCCGTACACTCTTAAGCAAATCTGAATCCTTCCTAAAATGAGGCCTCCAGACCTGTACACACGCTCTTTGAGTAGACCGGGGTTCAAGCCCCTGACTGCTGAATACGGTCAATCTGTCAACCCGCACTGGACCAGCGTGGCAGATTATGGTCCATTTCCCTCAGCATCAGTACTCAAGGCATGATCTGACTATTGCCTTATACAAAGGGATTGTTACTATTAGACTTCAGTTGCCACTTCTCAGCCCATCTCTCCAAATTTTCTAGATCCTGTTGCAGTAGTACACTGCCATTACTGTCGTTAACATCCCTGTCAACCTTTGCATCATCTTTCGACACTAAGCATGATATACCTTCATCGATATCATTTATAAATATACAAAACAACAGTGGGCCCAACACCGAACCCTGTGGAACTCCACTAATAACAGTAGTCCACGAAGAGCAGCGCCCATTGGTTACCACCCCTCTGTCTTCTCCCAGTCAACCACCCTTTTATCCATTGTAGCAACTTACCCTTAATACCATTCTGCTCCAATTTGTACAGTAGTCTTCCATGCGCAACGGTGTCAAAAGGTTTCCTGAAATCCAAGTATATGATATCAAAATTATTTTTTACATCCAGTTCCTTTGTAACCACATCATAGTATCCAATCAAATTTGTCAGACATGACTTTCCCTTAACAAACCCATGCTGTGTCTGAATTATTGCTGCAGTCTTGTGTAGATGATCCTGCAATGCATCTTTAACCAGTGACTCCATTAGTTTACCCGGAACAAAGTTAAACTAACTGGTCTGTAATTACTCGTGTCGCCCTTTGAACCCCCTTGGTGAAATGGGGATACATTTGCACATCTCCAGTCCGTGGGGACCTCCCCTGAGTCCAAGAATACTCTCATAATTATGGCTAAGGGTTTGCTTAGTTGCTTTGCCGCCTCCTTTAACTGGATAGATCCCATCCACCCCAGGTGCCTTTCTTATGTTTAATTTAAACAAATTCTCCTCCACTTTGCTCTCAGTTATTACAAAATCATTAAGCAGCCTGATACAATTTGATAACCATCTGGTATTTTCCTTCCTTAATAAGTCCTCATGTGTGAATGTGGATGCAAAATACTCATTCAGTTTGTTTGCTATCTGAGCAGGATCATCAACAGTCGAACCATCGATATCAAGTGGACCAATGTGATTCATCCCCTTTGTTTGAGAGTTTCTATAAGTAAAGAAATCCTTGCTGTTTTTCTTAGCATTCTTTGCCAAAGCGTTCTCGTAATCTGCTTTCGCCTGCCTAACCTCCTTTGTGACTTGATTACAGACTAGCTTATATCTACCATAGGCTTCTGTCGCCTGATAATTTATATGCATCCCATGCATTTTTCTTCTCTGAAACGAGTCTCATTAGTTCATTTGACAACCAGTTAGATCTAAACCTTGAACAATATTTCTTAATAGGTATGAAACTTCTAGTAGCTTCCATGATTAATTCCTTGAATGCTTAGAATTTGCTGTTGCTAACAAATCAGTTGAGACCACTGTAGTCACCTTTACAGAAGCAAAAACCTTTTCCTTTACCCCTGATGGTAATTATATCTTTGAGTAAATCCCACATCAGTACACTGTGATCACTGCCACCTAGTATTTCCTTTATCTGCAAATTCCTAATACACGAATGATCTTGCTAGTGTGCGAGTGACCAATCCACAAGTTCCAGTCAATATCTGGGAAGTTAAAATCCCCCATTATAAGTCATTCATGATTTACTAACCCACTATTTCTCTGTGTTCTCAAAATATTCCTAAATGAGCATTTGCAACCGTTTTGTTACAACAGTTTTGGTAAACACGACAATTATGGCTGAAATGTTATAAGAACCCCTCAATATGCTTCAGTTTATAATTTTAAATGGAAAACAAAATGAAACACTTTCTTTGAACACCAGCGTGTTCCAAGAAAGTATTAAAACTAGTATTAAAACTTTTCAAGTACTAATGTTTGATTAAGATTATCGTAATTTAAAAAAAAAAAAGTGTCTGTAATGTATATGTGATAGTGGTTACAAATTGTAAATAACACTTCAATTTGTTAAATCCAGTGGCGGCTGGTTGTTGAGTGGCATTCAAGCCATGACACTGTCGCCCTAACACCAAAACAAGTTCAGTAACGTTCTGAATGCGTTTCATTTCAGGCGCGTTCGGTTATCATTTTTCTTAAATTAATTGCAATTTTTTTTTCTTCACTGAAGTTAATCTTTACAGAAGTTAAACTGTAGTGAATAGAAAAAACGTAAATAGCTAATTAACTTGTTGCCAGTTACGTACTAATTAATTAACTAATAAAATATAAAAGTGTTCGGATTAGTATTAGCCATATAGACAAACGCAGCCACAGTCTTTTGCTATATCTACCAAAAAAAAGAAAAAAAGTAGTTAATAAAATATAAATTAACACTTTCCTCCTCACGTAGATAACTATCCGGTTGACCTTTGAATTTGTTCAAACTATCAGCATAAATTATTTTCGCTTCATTGCAGACCGCATCTTAATTCACTTCACTTTTTTGTAACGCCCTTTACTTAATTTCTTCTGGATTTTAATAGAAATTGATATTGCACACGCATTTCATGCTTCATAATTTAATAAATATAAAGATATAAAAAACGTATCTCACAGATCGTAGTCATCTGTCAACACTTTCGTAATATACTTTTTTTTTTTTTTTTTTGATTTTAGTAACAATTGAAATATAACGCAGTCGCATTTCTGCTATGGTTAATATAATAGAGTAATAATTTATGATTTATATATTTATTAAACTGATAAAAAAAAGTTAGGCAATGTACACAATACGTTACATTTCAGGCACTTCCGATTTCTTAAATTAATTGATATTTTCTTTTTCTGTTATTAATAAAAATTAAAAGTAAATAACTAATTGTCTTGTTACTAATTAATTACCTAGTAATATAGAAAAGATTCTTTTCACTTCACTGCACATACCTCAACTATATTCACTCAACATTTTGTAATACGTATGTAAACTGTAGACAGAGTTTATTTATGTAAATTCTAGAAGGAAGGAGATGAATCTGATGATCCACTTGATATCGATGGTTCGATTGTTAATGATTCTGCTCAGGCAGCTGACAAACTGAATAAGTATTTTGCATCTACGTTCACCATTAGGAATTCTGTAGGGAAGTGGAGGCCAGAAGCTTATCAGACTCTAAACATTCTCCACTACCCGAATGTAGTACTACATGTAGTACTACATTCGGGTAGTGGAGAATGAAAAAGACCTGGGGATAATTTTGCAGTCAGATATGAAGTTTTCTGCGCAGTGTAGATAGGCTGCAAGAGTAGCTCATGGGGTCTTATCAATGATATATAGGAATTTTGCTATCAGGGATCCCCTTGTATAAGGCAATGGTCTGGAGGCTTCATTTTAGGAAATATGTCGAGCTGCTAGAACGAGTACAGAGAAGGGCAACGAGATTAGTGAGTGAAACAGAGGGTTACTGTTACCAAGAAATTCTTTAAGTTCTGAAAATTGCAGCGTCTGGAGACTAAGCACCTGCGAGGTGATCTGATTGAGGTGGTCTTGAATAGTTTGAGAAAGCTCAGTGCTGATGGGATTCTCCCTCTTGCTCAGATTCCGCACCTGAGGGGCCATAAATTCAAATTGAGGAAAGACAGTTGTAGAATAGATGGGTTGAAATTTATCTTTAGGGATAAGGGTGTCTTTGCAGGTGGCTGAATGCTGGAATAAACTTCTATCTTCTATGTGGAAGTTGACAGCTTAAATAAATTCAAGGCTGAACTAGACAACCTTTTGGAGTGAATGGATGGGTGAAACGAGAAGAGTTTTTTTTTTTTTTCTGATGCTGTATAAGCTTACTTTCTTGCATCATATGCCTCTGCTAATGCTAATGTAATACTTTGTAATCCCAACGCGTAAAACTCGGCATGTATTTTACATTTTTTTCTCTGATTAATATCATAATACAATTAATACAACTTATATAATTAACAAGTGTGTGTGTGTGCATGCGTGCGTGTGTGCGTGTTAGTTAGTAAACTGATAAAAAAAAATTTATTGATTTTTACAAACATCAACTTCTATGCCCGAACCGAGAATGTTTCATTTCAGCTTATCCGCCATATTGCCTGTTCACTCCTTAGATCAGCGCACGGCAACAGAATATCGAGTGCTTCGGCTGCAATACACGGTATGTGAATAGCCTGTGTGATATGTATTTTAATAATAATTACCGGATTTCTGTTGTCCGATTTAATTGAAATGTATGGTCACTCGACAAATCTTTCTAAAAAATTAAATTATGAAATTGAATGAAAATTTTCCACTGGGAGTCGAGATATTACGTGCCGAAGACGGAAAGGCAGACAGATGGACATGATGAAGACAATAGGCACTTATGCATATATATGCGAGCATGCCTAAAAAGAGCTCCTCAAAAGCAATGAGTTTTATATGCGCGAACCGAGAACATTTCGAGAATTACCACATTGCAGAGAGTATAGAATTATCAGAAATGTAAGGTAGGTGTCAGCATTCATAGTTCCTCGTATAACCACCAAAGGTCCTATGACATACTGTGGCTGTTTGCCGTGGTATGGCATAGGACCATTACACGACCTCCTTAGATCTTTATTGTTGTCATAATGCCCTCTGACAGCAGACATTCTCCAAGCGTCCTCTACACCAGGGTTTCTCAACCTATGGGTCGCGTTAAATTTTTAATAGGTCGCGAAATGATAGCTGCTACCTTGTGCCGAAGAGAAGCCCAAGCACATGATACAAATTGTATCATGCCAAAGCATCATCCTTTCGCTTCATCCGTTGATATTCGATCTTATGACAGAAAGACAAATTAATTTTCTTCAGTTTTTAAAACTGAAGTGAAATGGTCTCAGCGTGAAACAAACGACGTGATCGCGACCAGGTCAAACAGTTCAAAGGTAAGAATTATTTTTTATGTACGTGTTTATTTACTTTACCGTCCTGTTATTTAGTTAGTGTGATACACTTCCAGCGATCCATTGCGATTTGCGTTCAATGATATTAGCGTATTTTGTATTTCGCTGAGATTCGGTAATATTAAATTTCTAGTTTTTCGTTTTTCAAAATTTCAAACCTTCATAAAAGAAAATGGAATAGATTTACCACAATGTGTTATCTGTGGAAATGTATTGGCCAACTCTTCATTCAAAATTAATAAACTATTAAGACATTTGGAAACAAATCATAGCCAATATAAAGATAAATAAACCTATGGATTTCTGTTTAAGAAAACGCCATGAATTAAAAACAACTAGATCCAATTTGACAAAATTTGTTTCTACGAACAAAAAATTCTTGAAATGTTCTTATTTGGCAGTCTTTCATATTGCTAAATGCAAGAAAGCGTATACCATTGGAGAAATGTTATTAAAGCTTTGCATGAAAGACATTTGTAGTAAATTATTTGGCAAAGAATATGAAGCAAAAATAAATTGCATTCCCATGTGAAACGATTCCATAAGTCGACAGATAAGCGATTTGTCTGATGACCTTGAATTACAGTTGGTGGAAAAATACAAAAATCGCAGTATTATGCAATTCAATTAGACGAATCGACGGACGTTATCAAATGGTGCAATAATATTGGTTTACACCAGATATATTGATTTTACATGTAAAGATATACAGGAAGAATTACTATGTTCTTTGAAATTAGAGTCTTCAGCAACGTCAGAAGAAATTTTTAAAAACATCAATTCGTATTTCCAAACAAAAAACATTTCTTGGAAATAGTTGTATAGGGATTTGTACTGATGGAGCTGCGGCAATGACAGGAAAGCATAGGGGTTTAGAATCACGCATAAAGAAAATTTTACTGAATGTTACTTTTCACATGTAGAAGTTATTGTCAAATATGATTTTATTTATTTATGTAATATACAGTGATTCCAGTCTACCAGGTTTTTTAAAAAATTATATTATAAACGTTTGGGTCGCGGTACAATTACAAACAAATATGTTGAGTCACGCGGCAAAACGGTTGAGAAACACTGCTCTACACCACACTGGACCATCTGATCGGAATAGAGTGTAGCAAGATTCGTCACTCCAGAGAGTCGGTTTCACTTGCTCTATGAGCCAATTACGGCATTCGTTGCACCATGTAAGACGAAACTGCTGATTGCGGAAGGTGATCTGTGGCTCTTTCACCGCTCTTTCATGTAAACGGAGCCTGTGGAGCTCCGGACGTAGTGTGTTCGTGCCCTTGTTGACGCCTTAAATGGCTGGTTGATGTTTTGGATGGATGTTTGGCGAGAATTATTTATTTATTTGTTCATTTAACGTTGCAAACTTCTCTCTTAAACAGCAATATTTGCTAGATGGTGTCGTATTACCCTTCCGAGCACCCTCTGTTCATGTGGACCGAGCTTCCATGTTCTGTGGTCGTCCTGTGCATTGCTTGATGAGGTGTACCATCATTTTCCGTTTCATGATAACATCATTCTTCTCTTTCTTGGTGATTCCCTTCTACTTTTGACTCTCTCTCTCTCTCTCTCTCTCTCTCTCTCTCTCTCTCTCTCTCTCTCTCTCAGGGTAATTAGGGAATTTTTTTTTTTGGCTGGTGCAACATAAGCCTCAGGCTTCCTTGCACCATATAGCTAATAATAATAATAATAACCCCACTGACGTTCGACTTTGGATGTTGTAGATTGACAACAGTTGGAGGAATCTACAAGCCAGCAATATTACATCCGACAGTAACAACCTTCTTGAAATCGGTCGGCTCGGCTCTAGGTGTCTTAACCAAAACAACTAACTTGTTCGCCTCATACGCTTTTCTTCATATAAGTCACTTGTTTTTCCGGGAAGGTCCCAATTGACTATGAAAACAGTGGACTCCGAAAAGTATTGAAAACTATGATTGAATATCAATTCAATACTTTTCGGAGGTTTGTACAGAGTTTTTAGAGAGATTTAGAGAATTAGTACCTTTATAATTGTTCCAATATCTTAAAAAATATTTTGTTAAGATATTGAAACGTTCAATAACAAATTAATTCACTAATTTACGAATTCTAGCCAGTTCTAATAGACCTTATTGCAGATGGCTTTAATTTAATCAGATATTATCATGTTATTCCTTATATTAATTGGGTTTCTAAGATTAATAATGTAAAAAATAGATTAATGATTTTATTTTATTTTTTTTTTTTTGAAGTTTGCTTTCACAATTTCTCGTTCTTATTCCAAAAATTAAAAAGAACCAATGGTTAGGTTATTTTTAATTTTTTTCGAAGTAGCTGAGGTCATTAGACGTTTGTAATTTCATGTATTCAATGATCAGTTTTCTTATTTTACGGATGCGAAACCTTAGTACCCGGATCAAAACTGCAAATAACGTCCGAGTTCGGAAAAAAAAAAAAAAGGTCTATTAATTGATCCATCTACTGAACCAAGGGTACAGAATGACTACGGTATAATCACTATGCCAGCCGTTAGGGTAGACCGCATGCTGTCTGCAACAGAATTGAGAATTATCTAGTTGTAACCGGGTCTTCTGTATCTTCACTTGCATTTACAGAGACAGAATGAACTACAGAAAACACTTAAATGATTAATAGATTTTAAATACATTGCACATACATTATTGTCACTTAACACGCTATAATATACGTATCCTTTTTCTGCATGCTGTAAAAATACAGGTGATTTTGGAAACATCTGAAGTGAGCCGAAAATGTATGAAATACTTTTATTCGGTGTAATTGCTTACTTGAACAAGGCATCTATCTGGTTTGATTTTAAGAATGGTGACACGTTTCTTCAATTCATTAAGTCTCATAGTTTTTTTTAAAAAACAGCCTTCTCATTTTCTTTAAAGTTATTTAAAAATTCTTGGAAAACCAGAAATTTGGTTTCCTTTTGAGCTGTCATCAATCTTTAGAACCTTGGAGTAAATTGATCAACTTGCTAAATTTTTCATGCAAAATAATTAGGACATTAGGGCGTAGTAATTTTTATTTGCCAGCTACTGTAGACACATTCTGTCACGCATAATCAGTTTCTGTTGCGAATGTGAAGAGTTAAAACTATATAGTTCATCTAGCTCAAAGATGACCTTTGACTGATTCCTCCCAAAAATGAATTGTTGAGTTCAGGCTTTGAGTTAAAAATATTATGGTTAGAGATGTGTTAAATGCCAAAGAAACCAAGGCTATAAGGCACCACCATTTTGTATCTATAATTGCATGTGTTCTTTTCGATCAGTTTTCTGGACGAAAAACCAAAGTTTCCAGACTGAAAGCCATGGAATCTTCGACCGAGATTGACAAAATCGGGCATTTAGTGAAAAGTGCTCATAGAAATTCCTCGTGTCATTAACGAAATTCGAACTCAAGCTTTTCCATCAGGTAGGAGAACGGTGATTATAAACACCTGTGAGGATAAAATATAAAAAGATCATCCCTACTACAAAAATCTGCTTCTTCTCCTGAATTCATTGAAGCGTATTCTCTACTTTTGTTAAAAAGCTTATCGTGTTCAGCGTATTCTTCGTTAATCCAACCGACCAATTCGCTGCATGAAAATGAACTTCTAAGAAAGATTGTGTCCTGTGACCACTAACTGGTAATCTGTAGCTAATCTTCTTTCATGATGACGACATCACAATACCAGGCTAGTCTTAAGAAATTTGGATGCCATGGGCATCCAAATTTATAACATGATGTACCCTGTTAATCCTATTTTCTAACATGATGTACTCTGTTATTAGTATCTGTTACAGTCGGTGGACCTCATATTTTTAGCAACACTAAATATTGATTTTAAAAGTAAATGTAATTTCATTGTTCATAAATAAAAACAGTATAAATTCTCTAGAACACATTTGTTGGCTAAAGCCTCAGAGTATGAAGGAGTTTACTTGTGCATGAGTTAATGCACACACGTCATTTATACTACCAAGGTAGCTTTAATGCATCGTTTTAGTTATATCTCATATTGTGAATACTTTCACAACGAGTTGCCATAGTATTGCACTTCCTCGAATAAGTAACACTTCATCTATGGAGAAGACTATTGTTACTTATTCTGGGCGGATACCACCACCACCCAGACGGCATCGTTTCGAAGCTTATTGGCTTCTCATCGATGGGTAACTCCTTCAATATAAATTCTAATAAAAACAACCAGATAGAAAATAACACAAAGGCGGAAATCGCCCTAAAAGGCCATATCTTCTTCTTCAGTCCAATGGTTAAGCCGACATGCCCAAGAGAGAGCGTAGCAAGGACTTAAAAAAACAACGCACACTGTTACCAGAAAACACCAAATGAAAGAATGTCTACTATGTGATATCACATAACTGTATTAGCAATTGGCATTTTTTTTTCAGCTTAATGTATGGCGAAATGTTGCAAAAATTAATGTTTAGTCTGGAATGTTCTTTCGAATAGCAGATCAATAAAGACCTCCCCCACTAGATAGAAGATCTTTGACTTTGCACCCTACTCGCTGAGAGATCAGGTTTTATCTCCCCTTACAAGAACCACTATTTGCTACTTGTCTGATGTAACCATATTTATGAATATTATTAGCGATAAGTATAGTTGACAGCACGAACCACACTTCAGAGGATGTTCGTGATTATCGGCGGAATATATATAAAACACGTGAAATCCAGATGAAGCTTACCAAAGGGATTTTGCGTCTTTCTCTGTTGTGATCGTCTTTAGTGCTCTCACTGAAGCACAGTCATGAAAGAGGTACTTATTAGTATCCTTACTTGCCTCCTTCTTATAGGAAAGGCAGAAGAAAAAATAAAACTTCCAATAGGTAAGTACTAGCGCCATTGTATGTATAAATTGGATATGAATGTCGGTTAAGCCTAAGTAACTTGTAACAACATAAGGTAACATTGAAGAATATAATTTATAATATAGATTAATATATTATTTCGGTTAATCTAAATACAGTTAGCTCTTCAAAATCCGGCACCCTCGAGGATTGAGAGATGCCAGATTTTAGAGAAGTATACCTAGTGGTTGAGCATTTTTAGAGTAACACATTTCAAATTTCAATAAATATTAAGCGCAAACAACAACTTATTTACATCTATAAACATTTATAATGGCTATCTTCTCCTTTCATCTGCTTTTGTGGGCAGTGAGATTTACCTTTGTAATGAGTTGCCCTAGTATTTCACTTCTTTCAGGGGACAGTTTTAGCTATATTATAGTTTTGAACACTGATTTCGTGTACTGCTTGGTAGCTCACATCGAACAACTTCTTTACAACTGTTTTGTCTGCACGTTGTCACCAAAGACGACCTGCTCACTAGTGAAAGACCAGTTACTCTTGAAACAGGCTGTCATAGCAGTCTCACCTTTTAAAGAAATTGCCAATTAACCTTTTGGCAAGACTATCTGTTTGCAAGTAGGGGAAGTTTGCCTGAATTGGACTCCCTAATTTTGCAAGCTAATTATTTCGAAACACGTTGGTAAAAGTGTTTGAAATTTTATCATGTGAATCAGCATAAATACTTTTACCAAATAGTAATCAATTATATGCGTAATGGCATTAGAACAACTTTAAATAAATATATTTTGAAATTGTAGAAGTGGTCCAATGTAGGAACCTGGCTCCTTGATTGGACCAGTAGGTGCCTTAGATTGGACCAGACTGTATCGTTCTAGAACCATAAAATACTGCTTTTTATACACTATAGGATATACAGGGTATGTCAAAATTATGTTAACACTTAAATGGAATGAACATTTGAATTTTATTATTTTATTTTTTTCAGATATAATGGCAGATAGGTTAACGCGAGAAGAAAGAATGTTGATAAATGTTGATTACAATAAATGTTTTTTTCCATATAAGTGTTAACATAATTTTGACATACCCTGTATAATAGTGATAGATAGTAGCCAACTCTTAGAAAATAGAACATACTTTTTTGTTTAATGGGCTTACACACAAAACAATAGTACATTTTTTGATCTTTTTTTAACTCCAGCACATTTTTCGTGTACCCATTTATGACATAACATGCATTGGATCATATCGTGCATATTTTGCTTTTCACAAATAAAGCAATACCAGCTTTCATTATCTTTCTGTTCCTCAGTAGGCCTCCGGAGTTTTAGGATACTGTTGGTATTTAATTTTTTTCTTCCTTTAGGCTTTCGCTGTCCTCACAAGGAATCTCTTCTTCTGAATACCTTCCTTGTGAGGGCTGCTTGTCAGTTCAAGAACAAGCTGAGTGCTCTTCTTTTCTTCATTGCACAGCAGGTTTTGGGGAAATGCATTCTTTAGGTGTACGCACATAAAAACTGTGGTGAGACACTCATTCCATCCACAGAGGCTTGGAAACTTTGAAAAATCAGATTGAAGAAAGTTGCATTCTTGGATAGAAGAGCCTTCTGTTAGATTGCTGAGTACAGCAGATGGAGAGAAATGGTGATTCGGGATTAATTAACTGACAACAGTTAAAGAGTATCTTTGAAATTACCTTTCTTTCATTGGACCACCAGTCCATTCTAAGAAACAGTATGTGGTCCATTCTAGGCAACAAAACGCTGTTGTATTCAGCATTCTGACGTAGAGTAGTTAAAAGATAACAAAGCATGGAAATCGGCAGTAATTCGAGGAAATTCGAATATACTGATGAGTATTAATCAATTATAAAGATTCAGAAATCACCGAGAAATTATCGTAAAAATCGTAGCTTTGAAATAAGATAAAAGCATCAGAAACAAACTTCAATTTCAAATTCGCGCTACTTGCTCGATGAAGATGAAACTATTGTGGCAGACTCTGCTGGTAAAAATGGATAATAATTCACCATTAGATGCCAGCACAAACGTTAAAATCGTAAAATCGTATATTTTTCTCGGTGGTCCAATTCAGGCAACCTTCCCCTATCGCAATACCAAGGAAGCTCATTGCACAGGCAACTTTTTTTTGCCCTGAGAATTAATTATTATATTATCTATGCAGTTGAAGTCCTGCTGACCTCAAAAATAGATTAAAGGGAAATATTGTCCTGCCCTGATCTTATAAAGAAAGAAATGTCACTTTTTTTTTTTTTTTTTGCATGGATTCGTAAAGATAAATACGATCGTTGATTCCAGTGCCGGATTGCTTTCTTGATATTACCGGATTGTAAAATTTTGATGTTTTGTAAAATGTGACGCATTTTACAGAGTTTACTGCTGTATTAGATTAACTAAAATAAAAGTTGTTTAATTTGGCAAAAATCTGAATAATAACTTGCTCCGTTTATTGTGAATGATTCAAATCTGGTGGGCGACTGAAGGTATTTTAAAATGCCTCTTTAATCGGGGATGCAATCAGACGATCGTAGGATAGGGGGGTGTAAGGTGTCTGAGTGACTTATCGTGGCTTTTCAGCACGCAGAACATGGAAATTGGCTTGTAGCTTACGCTCCTATCACATTGACTACTGCAGAAGCGTATGATCACTTGCGAGATATGGAGAACATGAACCCCTAATTTTGATAAAAAAATAACCTGGATACACGATTATTATTATATGTGTATGACTTCGTAATTCTCTCTCTCTCTCTCATAAATCGATAGAAATCGATTTGTCACCTTACGGAGCTGCACATTATGCAAATTATTCATGCCTGTTAATAACATGGGTTGCGACCACATCACTTCATTCCCGTTTTTGACTTGCTCAGTGGGTTAGCCACATCTTTAGTACTGAGGATGACAAGTCATTGTTGTTTAGATTATTCTTTGAGATGGCGGGCCGTTGGAAGCTTGAAGCCGGGCAGTCGCAGCCAGAAGTGGCACGTTGGCTTAATATGTCACATAGTGTCGTCCTGGCACTATGGTAAGAGTTTCAGGAGACAGTAACCATTACAAGAGCTGGCCAAGGTCGCCCGAGGGCTACGTCAACAAGAACAGACCGCTATCTGGCTCTAGCAGCAAGGCAAAACCCTACGATATCCTGTTATCAACTTTCTTGGGGTTGTTGCGGCCACAAGTGAAACATTTCCAACTAAACTGTGTTCAGAAGGCTCAATTCAAGTGGCTGTACACAAGGAAGCCAGTGGTTTGTATCCCATTAACCCAAAACCACGGCAGAGCTCCTCAAAACTGGTGTCACGGACGTGTGACTTGGAGCCCTGACAAATAGGTACAGTTCTGTCCCCTAAGTCCCGTTTTAGCCTACAAACAGAGGCTAGACGTTATTTCTTCTGAAGACGAGGAATGCGGTACTGTCCCTCTAACATCAGAGAAAGGGACACTTACGTTGGAGGCGATGTTCTCCTGTGGGGAGGAATAATGATTAACGACAGCTCCATGTTTTTGATAGGGGTACGGTAACTGCTCAGTGGTACTGAGAACAGATCCTCAAACCCTATGTGCGACTTTTTAAGGGTGCGGTTGGTCCAGATTTTCTTTTCATGCACGACAACGCCACTGCACATAGAGCTCAAGTGGTGGAAGAATATCTTGAAACTGAAGATATCCAAGTACTACGGTGGCCAGTACGATCAGCAGACTTAAATCTGATCGAACATGTGTGGGATGCCCTTGGGCATCGCATTACACGCCGACAGTCAACACCTCGGTTACTTGGTGAGCTAAGGTCTGCGCTGGTGGAAGAGTGGGATTTTTTGGCACAGAATCTTATAGACACCCTTATGTGGAGGATGGTTCACCGCTGTCAGGCCTATTTAGCCGTTGGAGGGGATCATACGCCTTACTGATGTCATATGACCATATTTTCAAGCATTTTGTATCGACTTCTATAATGTGAACTCTTTTGGTAATTCTTATACAACCCCTACAGATGTCTTATGCTTGTCCGAAGTTTTTCGATGTCTCCTCATTTCATCGTTATTCCGGTTGGATAGACAATTTGAGTAGTCGAGACCCGCTAATTAGTGGGTCTCGACTACTCAAGTTGTCTGTCCAACTGTCTAATAAAGTTTCGAGACTTTAGGACCTCCACATATTTTTTACTCAATCTCATTGTTATTCCGTGATACAACACCATACCAAATTTTGTCCTGCTTCATCGGAAACTGCACGAGTTGCACCACGTTTTCTACGTGTTCTCTTAATTTTGTCGAGCAGTTTAGTTATGAGTAAGAAACAACACAACGAAAGGCAATCGAATTTAAGAGCATTTGTCTACATAAGTAATTAAAGAAGAGATATTAAAATTAAATTTTATATAATGTCCATCCTACCTTTTCTGTTTTGATGGATCTCTTACATGTACAGTACATATAATGACAAAGTTTATATTTTGACTCCGGCATGAGTACTATTTTGACAATATTTTTCTAGGGTGGAAACATACAGGAAGAGAATTAGATTTGTTTTAATAATATTTTATAGGTAACAGATGTAAATCCATGTCTATTCGTAACATAAATATAGGCATAAATTTATATCTAGATTTATATATTAAATACGTATTTAAACTGTAAATAGTACATTATAACGTACTGTTTTTAGATGTTCTGTTAAAAGAGAGTATCCGAACACTTTAAAGGTATCAAAAAGACAGGAATAAAAAATCAGAAGCTGCAGAACGCGTAAAACTGTACAGCAATAATAACTGCAGAATTATTGGTAATGGAAAGGATATCATAAAAAGGAATCCTTCTCTATCTGGTGAAATCGATGATAGGGTAAAATTGCTCAACAAAAGCATTTATTTATTCTTGCATTTTTAGCTTAATATGCTTCCGTTTGCATTCTAGACTTATGACGTCACATGTAGAGCTTATGGGCTGAGTGATTCACAAATGCAAGTTAGTAGTTTAGAAGGACCTTCTGCGTTAAAATATGAGTACAAAAAAAAAAAAAAAAGTCAATTTTTTTTTTTAAATCACTGCCAATTTCCCTTATGAGTCATGGTATTTTTCAAAATATTAGCTAAATTTCTTCTTAGGCCTCCAAATTATATGTATAATACCATATTTAATAAAAAGTAGTAAAAATGAATGTCCCATGACCACACGTTGTCAAACAAGCTGGATTCCAGTGATTACTGCACGAATTTTGAGTGAAAATGGCGTCACGCAACTTCTAGGTTTGTAAACATATTAACTAATTCATGCGTGTACAATGCATTGCAACCAGTTATTTAATTTAATTTTTATTTTTTCTGTTTTTAGGGGCACTGTTACCAGCTGATGATGCGATTGTTAGAGCACTTGACTACATAGTGAAACAGGAGAATGAAGATGGTGGAAATAGTAAGGTAGAGTTAGAACTAAACATGGATACTTATCAAGTACCTGAAGAAATCAATAATACTGGTAAGACAGTCCTATTAATTAATAAATTCAAAACTAAATTTATTGTTCATTTTAGTACAGAGAGAAATTTCTTAAACCCGGAGTGATTTTTCAATTTTTTCGCTTAATTTCTTCTTATATAATGGACTTCTTCCCCCGATCATGAAATAAGGAATAACCTTTTTGGTTTGTCTTATGCTTGTTTCTACTGGTTTCCCTGTTCATAGTCACGCTTGTAGTGTCATTTTTCATGCTGATTTTCCCCGTTTATATAAACTTATTTTCAAACAGTACAAAACTTTCATAGTCTGCACCAATAGGCTTTTTTTTCTTAAGTATGCTTTCACCGCACGCGACACAATAAATATACCTCTTATAAACTAGCAGATAATATTTTTTATCTTTATTTTATCTGCTAGTATTTTATATTTTATAATGCCTTTTTCTTTCATAATAAGCTTATTTTGAAACATTACTAAGTGACAAGTGTTCCATCTGAACTTATAAATCATAAATATATGCTGCTATCAGTTCACTAATGGTGTATCCACCATTATAGAACTGATGGCAGTATATAATTATGATTTACTGTCCTAAATGCATTTTAGGGCTAATGCCTCAGACTGCGTGAAAGTTAGTGCAAGAGCATCATGTTAGTACGCAGCGAACTTAAAACAACTGAGAGTGGCATCATTTTAAGTACGTACATCTCATATTTTGAATACCTTCACAACGAGTTGCCATGATATTGCACTACCTTGAATAAGTAACGCTTCACCAATGGAGAATACTTGTTACTTATTCTCAGCGGATACCACCACCCAGAGGACACCGTTTCAAGGCTATTTGGCCTTTCCGCGGTGGGTGGGTTGAACTCAACGAAACTGGATAAAAACACAGGGAGAAAAACAAAGACGAGTGGCAGATAAGTAACCCCAACTCAGGACCGCATTTACACAGTTGGATAGCCTAGGAATATTCTTTCCAGCAAACACTATAAAGCTGTTTAATAACCTAAATAAATATCAACCCTGATAAACTTTGCATAAGCAAGTCATGCAAAAAAGTTCTCGAAAACTGCTACCTCAGACACAGATGTAAGAAAACATGTACAGAACTCTGGACTTCCAGACAGGAGCTAGCGAGCATCAGGAAACCCGACCTTATCAAGAAATATATTTCAAGATATGTCTGACCCTTTCCACTCTACTCCACAGAAGAAACCAACTGCTAGAAACAAATATCTGCGCGGATAGTACAGTGGTATCGTCACGATCCTCCCCACACCAGGTGGAAAAGGCCCGGGTTCGAATCCCGTCGATGACGCGAGGAACTTTGATGGGCTGCTTTTTCACTCCGTGACTGAGTTAGTCGGTTTCAGGCTTAGATAGCAAGGTTTTCACCCCAGAAACTAGGGTTTTTTCGTCCAGCAAAACAGACAAATCGACCATAAAACAGACGCAATTAACAGACATAGGACAAACACAGCACAGCAGATGAATGTATTATTCGGGTGGCCTAAAAATAATAGTTTGTTTTTGTTTTTTTTTTTTTTTTTTGCTGTAAACAAATCTCATAGATGATTCTACATTTAAATATACTCTAATTTTATTTATAGACTTCGAAGACGCTTTCGATACACTATGGTGGAGGAGTGTCCTTCGTTGTCTTAGAGTTGCAAATTGACCTCAGTTATTATACCTTCCCATAAAGGGCTATTTTAGTAATCGCTCTGTCTTGATATAAAATAAACACCAGTCTGTATCCAGACATATTACTCGAGGCTGCCCCCAAGTGTCTATTTTGAACCCCTGTGTGGAACTTCTAAATGATTGGCTCCTTTTCAGTTTTGAACTGACAAATACAAATACAATAACTTACGCCGATGACTTATTCATTCTTGTCCACAGAAATTACAGAAGGGATCTAGAAACTTCTGCAATAATATTCTCTCAAAAGAAACTCACAGTTTCAGTAACAAAAACAAAAATGATGATCTTTCAGGGAAGACTAATTATGGTAGATCTCCAGTAATAAAATATCAAGGAAATTCGCTTCCTCTAGTGTCCACACAGAAACACCTTGGAGTTCTAGATGGCCGTCTAGCGTTCTCTTCACACTTACAGTATCTCTCTGAAAATATTAAGAACTTTGGCTGAACTGCAGTATAGGGTACACCGATGAAAGTGAGGAAAGACGGCAGTGATGGACAGGTGAAGGCATCTTCCACTCAGTGCTGTGATTGACAAGTGGATGTCACGCGAGAATACGTGGTTGTTTGGGATTGTAGCAGTAAATGTGTCTGCGCGGTTAGAACAGTGTTGCTATCACCGTCCTCCCCGCACCGGGTGGAAAAGGCCCGTGTTCGAATCTCGTCGATGATGGGAGGAACTTTAGTGGGCTTATTTTACTCCCTGGCTTAGCCAGTTTCAGGTGTAGATAGCCAGGTTTTTTCGTCCAGCAAAACAGGCAAATCGTCCAGAGAACACACGCAATTTACAGACACAAATACTGGTTTATGTATTACATTACGGGTAACCCTAATATAATAATTTTTTTTTTTGTATCAGTAAATGTGAAATTATCGTTCTATTATTTTCAGCCTTGTTGTTTGGAGGTGTGTGGTTTGATACCATCTTGTTATTTTGATGCGTTGTACGCCTGCCTTGTGATAAAGAGGCCAGAAACAACTAAACAACATAACAACACACATACTGCACAAACATAACGTTACACACATTTCTGACCTTTTACAGAGTTCTGTATTCAACACAGTGTACAAAGGGGGAGTAGAACTGATATTCAGGTGTCGTCTTACATAAGATACCATACATATCTAGATGTCTACATAATTACCCTACTAAATATTATTGTCGATCTAACTGCTGACCCAAAGAAAGAAAAAGAGAAGTGATGAAATCTTCTCATCAACCGTCACCGTCCTCCGACGTTTCATTTACCTATTCCAACATTGTACAGAAATGATTCTTCCCCAGTCTCTGCACATCATACTTAATAACAGGTCACCGATCATTGAATGCGAACCTCTTACAGTTTAATCTCACCTCTACAGATTCTTTTCTTACGCAGTGGCATCGAGGGCTGGCAACACGTGATTTATTCTTGCCCAATTTACCAAGATCTTTGGCAACAGATCTCAACTATCTCTTGGAAAAGTAGATGTCTACTTTACTCTTGGAAATGAACACGATTTAATTGCAAATAAGGAAACTTGAAATCTTCCAAGAATTTGCAAAAGAAATCTTTAACAGACGGCGCCAGCTAACTGGCTTCCCTACTATCAGGATATCCGCCTTATAACTCAATTGTAATTTCTTATGATATAGTTTCTTGCTCCCGAACAGAACTTATTGACCAACGTTCGTGTTTTTATCCTACTTAGTAAAGAACCTACCATCGTTGACCATATGTATGTTTTTCCTTTCTTCATGTGATTCTGATATCAATCCGATCGAGTTTTCTGTTTTGCCATGTGCCACCCTGTCCAAGTCTACCTGAAATCTTATTACAGAACAACGGCTACCAGACTTTACCTTCTGATTTCTCCGACTCAACAGCTGTGATTGCAACCCCCTGACTAAGCTACATGACGACTGCTGAATTCATTATTCCTGATGGCTTTTTTTTGTTTGTTTTACTTGTATGTATTTATTACTTTTATTTAATTATTTACCTTTTTTGACAATTAAATTTTTTTCATTTGCTTGCATACATTTCTTTTTATTATTTTAATATTTTTTATTAATATTACTTTTTTATTTCTTTTAAATTATTATTATTTATTTTTTTATATTTTTATTATTTATTATTATTATTATTTATTTTTTTATATTTTTATTATTTATTATTATTATTATTTATTTTTTATATTTTTATTATTTATTTTATTATTATTTTATTGTTTTATTTTATTGTTTTATTTTATTATTATTATTTTATCGTTTTATTTTATTATTATTATTTTATTTATTTATATATATATTTTTTTATTTTCTGCTGGTACCACCGGTTTGGGCTCCCATGGTACTCGATCTGCTGGCATCCACTGAAACTGATTTTTGCCCCAGTAGATGCGAGATTCTTTCCTCGTACGCGTATTGTTGGGGCCCGCCTCCTCGTGGCGTGAACGGGTACTGTGGAGCAGCCATCCTGGTGATCGCTGCTCCCTAGTAGCTAAGCGGCCAGATACGACAAAACAATAGAACAAGACACACATACTTCGCAGACATAACACCATACTCTTATCTGGCCATTTTAAAGAGCTCTGTATACATCACAGTGTACCATGGCGGAGGTGCCGCCGTACATAAGACATAACACATGTCCATACACACATGCTGGAAACAAAGTCTGCGCGTGTAGCACAGTGGTATCGTCACCGTCCTCCGCACATCGGGTGGAAAAGGCCCGGGTTCGAATCCCATCCATGACTCGAGGAACTTTAATGGGCATTTTTCACTCCGTGGCTGAGTTACTCGGTCTGAGGCGTAGATAGCAAGGTTTTTCTCCCAGAAACTTGGATTTTTCGTCCAGAAAAACAGACAGATCGACCATAGAACACACGCAATTAACAGACTTACAGCACGGCATATGAATTTAAATATTCGGGTGGCCTAATATAATAGTTTGGTTTTTGCTGGAAACAAAATACAGTATCATAATTGTCAAATACATAATTAATACACAATTGTCAAACTTATCTGCGAAAAGATTTAAACCTCCCAAACACTTCCTCGTTAATTTCACAAATATACGTGGTCTCAGTTCTAATCTCAATGATGTCCATTTCCACTTGAAGTCTGCCAAACCCCGTGTACATTTTCTGACAGAATCTCAGTTATCGGTTGATTCAACCATTGCTCATCTCAGTTGTCCGAATTATTCGCTGTATGAATAATCTGGAATCTCCGCTTTTCAATCTTCTCTGGCTTAAAATCTCTCTACCACACTCTGCCAAATTTATCTGTTGCCTCTGTCATTCTCCCAACTCAACTAATCACTTAGAACTCTGACTTTTTCTCTTTGAAACTTGACTTCCTGTCCAACTTAACTAACAGTGAGGTAATTTTCCATGGTAATTTTAATGTTCCCAATTCCGGCTGGCTTAAACTATAACGTCTTAAGCTGATTACAACCTTTTCTAGTTACGATACTGGTACCCTGGTACTGATACAATACCCACTTTTTTCTAGTTACGATACTGGTTGCAAGTTTCCTTTGTTGAGTTTTATTGCTGTTTTATTCCATAAATATATGGAATCAAAATGTGTTGTTTATATACACCGATTAGTCAAAGCATTATGACCACCTACTTAATAGGATGTTGGTCCTCCACGTGCAGCCAAAACAGCTCGTACCGGGCGAGGCATGGACGCTACAAGATTTCTAAATGTGTCTTGTGGTATCAGATATCAACACGTAACCAGATCCTTTAACTCCTGTAAGGTCCGTGTTTGAGACGCCGCAGATCGGAGTTGCTGTTCCAACACAAACCACAGATGCTCGATGGGATTGATGTCTGGGGAATTTGGGAGACCAGGGCAATACCTGGCAGTCTTCCTCATGTTCCGCGAACCAGTCTCGAACAATCCGGGTAGTGTGGCATGGCGCATTATCCTGCTGAAAGACGGCACCGCCAAATAGGAAGACCGTTGCCATGAAAGTGTGAACCTGGTCCGCAATGATGTTTAGGTATTTATTTTTATTTTTATTTATTTACATAAATACAAAAATATATAAACAGAAATACTCTCTATTTATACTCATTCGAACATGTGTAAGAAAGTCCAGCAGAAAATGGAGCTTCTCTTACAAAATTGTAAAACTCAACAAAACTATCAAGACTCAAAAGTAGAAGAAATGCGTGTATGCACACTAAATGACATTTATGTATGCATGTATGTATGTATGTGGCCTGTTTGTAGCGGCTCCAGGACCTGGGTCCATCTCCGCAAATTGTCTCTGTCTTGACTACAGAATCTGTGTAAACAGGGCCTGAAATGTGAGCAGCCAACACCTGAGCAACTGTTGCCCGCTGCCCGTCCCTAGGCACGTGGAGCCGGGCATAATCTGCTATCTGCGCCTCAGTAGTGCGCTAAAATCCTGCATCCATTGGAGGTAGTGCAATACCAGTGGATGCCAGCAATCCCGTACCCAGGACGCTCAGTCCTAATTACCAGCAGAAAGAAAAAATAAAATAAAATAAAATAATAATAAATAAATAAATAAAATATATAAATTAATAATAATGAATAAATAAATAAAATATATAAATTAATAATAATTAATAAATAAATAAAATATATAAATTAATAATAATAAATAAAATAATAATAATAATAATAAAAACACCAGTGATTGACATCTCTGAACAACCTCAGAGATCAAAAGAATTCAAGTCCAGGATGACTGGTAGGTGACACAGGGAACAGCTCAGCAAGAGCTTGTTGAATTATCCAGCACGGTAAAGCATCTGCATTCTTCTGCTGAAGACGTCATTGGTGAAGATTTGAAGGGCTTTAAAGTTAGTCTCATTTTCAATTAAGGCTTTAAGATTGACTTCTGAGATGTTCTGAACCTTATTTTTAAGTATTGTCCGTTGTTCTTCGTAGTTGGGGCAGGATAATAGGATGTGGTTCCAGGATTCCTCTTTCCCACAGGAGCAATGAGAATTTGTCGCTTTAAGAGCACCATGTCCTGTTAGGATGTAGGACGTGCTCATGGATGGGTAGAACCAATTACAATGCGACATATTCGTGGCAAAGGTGACACTCGGGATAAAAAGTCTGGTGACCTCTCCAGTGGGACTTTCATCCCATATAACCTGCCAAAGGGAGAAAAGTTTTTCCATAGGTTTATTTTATCCTGTTTGATATTTGTAGCAGAACTGCAGTCTGTTCCAAGGAGTGAGGCCCTATTTTGTTTGTAGATGCCTCTATAAGCTATATATGTTGATATGGGGGTTTGATGGCGCATAAGCTACTTTGGCTATAATGCTAAGCTATATATAGGTCCAGGGGGAGGGTCCCCTGATAGAACTTGCAGTGCATTAGTCGATGTTGTTCTTTGTACTTGGTGTGTCGCAAGCAGCATGGTTCTTTGCATGGAAAGGAGTTTGGCCCGGAATTTACTGTTAGTGACGCTATGGAACCAGACCCCAGCAGCATAGGAGACAATTGGCAAGAACACAGCTTTATAGTAGAGAGATAGGGTTCTTTTGGTGAGTCTCCACTCCGAATGGGAGATCCTGATGACGGTTGCAGTTAAGGCTTTGGGTTTGTTTGCTAAACTGTTCACGTGTGGTTGGAAACTGAGCCTGTCGTCCAATATTATGCCAAGGTGTTTAGTTTGTGCCACATATGGAATTTGCTTCCTGTGAATAAACACTTTAGGGAGTCTGCGGTAATCCAACCTGTTTTTGAAGATTATTAGCTTTGTTTTTGTGTTTGATATTTTTAATTTATTTGTGAGGTTACAGCTTACCAGGTCATATTTTGCTAGGTGGTAGACGTCAGAGTGGCTGACACATGGATGACTGAACCCGGGGTATCCCAGCTGAACATCGCCCAAAGCACGACACCGTCGCCACCGACTTGTTTTCGTCCCACGGTGCATCCAGGTGCCATCATTTCCCCTGGTAAACAACACACACATACCCGGCCGTCCACATGGTGCAACAAAAAAATTTTTTTTTTAAATATTTATTTTATGGTTGCCCGTAATTGAATACATTAACCCGTATTTGTGTCTGCAAATTGCGTATGTTCTATGGTCGATTTGCCCCTTTGCTGGAAGAAGAATACCCAGTTTATGGGGAGAAAAAACCTTGCTAACTATGCCTGAGACCGACTAACTCAGCCACAGAGTGAAAAAAGCCCATTAAAGTTCCTCGTGTCATCGACGGGATTCGAACACGGGGCTTTTCCACCCGGTGTGGGGAGGACGGTGACGATACCACTGTGCTACTGCACATGTCCACATGGTGCAACAGGAAACGTGATTCATCGGACCAGACAACCTTCTTCCAATCACTGAAGGTCCAGTTTCGATGCTCGCTTGCCCATTGTTGGCGCTGTCGCCGGTGAACCGTGGTTAGCACGGGCACTCGGAGCGGCCTGCGGCTATGCAGCCAGCCCCATTTTCAGCAGGGTTCGATGTACTGTGTGTTGTGACACGTTACTTCTATCACCAGCATTCCAATTACCGGCGAGTTGCGCCACAGTCGCCCTTCTGTTGCCACGTACCATCTAGGAGAGCTTTCGCTCACCTTTAGCATCGATGAGCCATGGTCGCCCAACACCTCGCCGGCAGTTCGTGGGTTTTCCCTCCTTCGACCACTTTCAGTAGGTACTAACCACGGATGATGGTGACGGTACCAATGCGCGTGTAGCACGGTGGTACCGTCACCATCCTCCCCATACCGGGTGGAAAAGGGCCGGGTTCGAATCCCGTCGATGACCTAAGGAAGTTTAATGGGCTTTTTTCACTCCTTGGCTGAGTTAGTCGGTCTCAGGCGTAGATAGCAAGGTTTTTTTCTCAGAAACTGGGGTTTTCGTCCAGCAAAACAGACAAATCGACCATAGAACACACGCAATTAACAGAAATAAGATACACAGCACGGCAGATGAATGTAATTATTTGGGTGGCCAAAAATAATAGTTTTTTTTTTTTTTTTTTTTTGGATCTGCTCTGACCCAGTCGTCTGGCCATTACAATTTGGCCTTTGTCAAACTCGCTTAAGTCCGCTGCCTTTCCCATCTGAAGAACAATTACATCACAGCTAAGTTTAGGGGTGGATTTTATAAATCTGAGTTATGTTTAGAGACTGGTAAAGTACATTGGACGCAGATTAATATAAAAATATAGTAAGAGAAAAATCCAAAGTCTGCCTTTGATCCACGTGCTTTCTGATCTTGACTGTTGGTTTTCGAATATTTACATTTGGCTATAGCTGTACATCTTAGTGGTTGGTTTTAATATTTTGAAACTTGGATTTCTTTTCTGTAAAGCCTGCTACGGTGCATTGCTGGCAATCAACTTGGAGGTGATTAATTAACTGTAATGCTGAATTGAGGAATAATCTGTTCGTTCATTTTGTTGCAGTCTCTTGAGGTGAGTTCAGTACAGTGGAGTAAATATACCATTTTCTTTCGTTGTTGCTGAGACGACGACCCGACTGATCTTACAGGAATCACTTATTCCAGTGATTAGTTTAGCCAGAAGGATGATATCGGCTTCTTTAATGCGAATATCCAAGGTTTTGATGTTAAGGTTACTCTGAGTTTTTGATTTTGAGATTGTAAAATGATATCGAAATCTGATATTTAGCTATCGTATATCCAGTACTCGAATGCTGTAAATTTCTTGGTTGTTGTATGTGCTGCCCCAGACCAAATTACTCATAAATATGCCTAGTCCATCATTCTTTGACCATAGTACAGCGTAAATAGGCGCAAAGAGTCGCTAACAGTCTTTATATCTTTTTGCCTTGTGTGGGTATGCCTGAGAAATGTCATTTATGATGGCCTCGGAGAGATGAGGGATCATTTTATCGGGCTGCTTCTCATGGTTCAGACTCAGATTGTTGGTTTTAATGCCAAAAACTAACAATGCTGAATCTTACATGATACTTTGGACAATTCTCCGGTGTCCACACTGGCAGTTCTGTGGGAATGCTTCCTTCCACGGCAATGCTCCATATACAGCGAGCAGTGTAAAAAATCTGGTTTGTAGAAAACGAAATCGAACAACTCGCCTGGTCGCCCAGAGTACACACCTGAATCTGAACGATCAACTTTAAGATGAGACCGCCAGATGACAAAAACTAATACATCTCCTTCTATGACTTAACTGTGACTTCACTGGAGATGGAATGGACAGAGAATTGGTCCAAAGTGTTTCACGGCAGACTGATGCTGTTATCGGAGCGAAAGGTGCGTTACACTTTTACTCCCGATGACAGCACGGAAACCTTGTTAATTTGTTCATTAAATTCGTGTTTTTGCCATACATGATGGTGTCCGAATACTTTTGGTCGTTTAGTGTATTACAGTGTCTTTTATCTAATAAGAGAAACAAAACTGTGGTTATTTTATGGTTCCTCCTCGTATATCAATGCAAATATTCTCAGTGAAAGATATTTATTTTTTATTTATATAAAATAAAATATAAATAAATATATGCTGAAAAATAAATGTTTTGATTTATTTTCTCTCTAAGTTGTGTCTACTCATGATTTAATATTTGGAATATTCGAATTCTTTACGTTTATTCTATTTTCAGTTTGTCAGCTGCTTCAAAGAGACATTCTGACACTAATTACCTCCAGTGGGAGCTTGGAAGAAGACGATTTACGACAGTATGAATCTATACCACTACCAGTTGTCAATACACAGTATTCCAACTCCAGGATTCCAAGTGTGCTTGATTTGTACCCGGATACCTTGGAAATTGTTTCAGAGCTTATTCAAAAGGAGCAAAAGCCTTTTATTTATTTATATGATGAAGATATGGGTGAGTAATATAAATTAATTTCTGCTGTCCATGGAACCATTATCCATAGAGATACTGTTTGAGTAACGTTAATAATGCTGCTTGACTTTTTAATACCTTTAAATTTTATTTATTTTATTTTTTATTGTATACCAGGAGTTGAACCTCCTGGTATACAATACCAGGAGTATACCAGGAGGTTCAAAAAATATTAGAAGCACATACGAACCAGGAACGAGTAGCATGCAGTATGTTCCAATAGTGGATCCAATAATGAAATTAAATTTACTAGCGGGCTGTGTCATATCTACATCAGGCGATGAAGACTTGTAAAAGCGATGGGTAAGATGAAGTCAAGAGGATTTCATTACTTAAGTAAGAAATTTCCAGAAATCAGTGCCGTGGAAGTGAAAAAGGGAATCTTTATGGGACTTGAAGTCAGAGAGTTTCTGCATGATGAAAGCTATAAAAAATGCCTCGGTGTATTAGAACTAAAAAGCATGGCAAGATTTCAAATGGCATCTTGGAAACTATTTGAGTACCCTCAGGTCTCCTGCTTACATAGATGGTGTTCAGAAACTTCTGGATGCATATAAAGAAATGGGAATAGAAGCAAGAAATGAAACTTCATTTGTTGCATTCGCATTTAGACTTCTTTCCCGAAAACCCTGAAAGACATTAAATCATCGTAAAATCGCGACCGAATTTTCTATCAAGGAAATCATTAGCACGACATTTTTAAATTGTACATTTTATTTTTTACAGTAGTGTATTGTATTATTTTAACTTGGTGTATAAAGTGAACTGGATTTAAACTGTAAAAGTGATAAAAATGTAATTATTATAGCCCTGTGTTTAGTAACGAAATCGTTATCGTATCAAGAAAACCAAAATTGCTAGGAAAAAAAAAAAAAAAAAACGAGAACATATTTAAAATAAGCGCAAAGAACTGGTTTAGGTGTGTTTACATCTTTGATGAAAAAAAAAAAAAAAAAAAAAGTCATTTTGTTGACCAGTGTTATCAATTGATTTTGAGGATTATGGAGCTAATCCCCAATCCTCTCCATATCTCCTTCCTTTTATTCTCATGATTTTTTTCCACCGGGAAACTTTTTGTTCTCATAATGAAATCCACGCTGAAAGGAGGACAATTTGACGGTATAGAGGCCATTGCACGGAATGGAACTTGGTGGCGGTTAGTTCAAATACGCTAAGGATGTAGAGTTGCTAGAACGAGTACAGAGAAGGGCAACAAGATTGGTGAGAGGAACAAAGGGGTGCGCTTACGAAGAAAGGCTTAAGTCCTGCAAGTTGCAGCATCTGGAGACTAGGCACCTGCGAGGTGATCTGATTGAGGTGTATAAGACCTTGAATGGTTTGAGCAGACGCAATGCTGACAGGATACCTCCGCTTGCCCAGATTAAGAACCTGAGGGGGCATAGATTCAAATTGAGGAAAGACAGATGTAGGATAGATGTGCGGAAGTTTGCTTTTATCCGGCGGGTAGTTGATTGCTGGAACAGACTTCTATCTGTTGTTGTGGAAGTTGATAGCTTAAATAAATTTAAGGCTGAACTAAACAAACATTTGGAGTGACCGGATGGGTGAAATGGGAAGGGGGGTTTTTTTGGCTGATGCTGTATAAGCTTTTCTTGCATCATATGCCTCAACTAATGCTGTTTCCAACAGCTCCATGAGCGATGTCATAAGTGCGCAGCAGCTTAAGGCGATTACTTTGAAAAATATTAAAAATAATTTTTTTTTCATTATAAAATTTGGTTTACTTTACCTTGGTTTAGGTTAGCACAGGTGTGTGAGTAAAGCGCCAAAGCAGCTAAGGCTGTGAGGCTTCACTATATTGCGCCATGTAATGGCGTGTACTCTTCGGTCGGTTTGCTGTTGGTTGGGCGAAAAACCCAAGTTTCCGGGAACTGAGAATCACGCAACCTTCGCCAGGCGAGGGTTACAGCTGACTAACTCAGTCACATTGTGAATAAATAAAAAAATAATAATAAAATAAAATAAAAAACAATAAAAATGCCTCACATCATTGAAGGGATGAAATTCAGGCCTTTCCTACCTGTCGCATTAAGACTGTGGTTATAACCAATGCGCTACCGCGAAGGCTAGAACTTAGTTGTCAAACCTTGTATAGTAGAAAACAATTTTTTTCTTAATTTTAAATAACAATCAAAATCATATTAAAACCTATTTTTTTTTTTTTATTTCAGGCAAAGAATCGGCAGATAAATTTAAAAAGCTAACACAAATGCGCTCTCTAGACGTTCAAGCTGTGAAAAGTGCCTCACAGGCAAAAAAATATCTAGAGGAGGCACTGAAACAAGAAGGTAAAGAAGAGGATGTCGTATCCGTCGTTTTGGCCATGGATGCTGATTCAGCAAGAAATGTTATTGATGAGTTATTGAAAGAAAACAAAAGAAAAGACGAAACCTTAATGCAGATTATTTTGACGCATCCAGTAAGTTAGCAATTTCTCTTGGTTATAGTTCATAGCTCTATGTCAGTGATTCTCAAAAATGTTTCCCCATGCCCTCTGAAGAACAAAAAAATGAATTTATAGCCTAGTTTTATTTGTGACAGCTATCGATTCACAGTAATTACCGACTGTTTTTAATTGATGGTTGTGGACCACGATCCCCCAGGGGATCCGATCCATAATGACCAGTCGATTAACTTAAAATTTATAAGTTTCAAAACTGATAACAAAATTAATGATTGAACGAATGCATGAACCAAACTTTTAAGATGCAGGTTATCACTACTATAATTAAACTTTGGCTGTCGCATATCTGTTGCAGGTTACGGACGAAGTCCTTAAACAACAACAAGTTGAAAATTTACCACCAGGCCTGGTCGTGACTTACCTTCGCTTAGGAGATCCTCAAAAGCAACAAATAAACAATTTAAAAGAAGAATGGAAGAAGATATACAGAGAAGAAAATCCCAAAGATGTGGTCCCACAACTCCCAGTAAGTAGATCGAGCTGTAATTTTAAAATTAGCTGTAAAAAAATTGTAATTTTAAAAGTAATATTTATTACATTGACTTTTTTTCCATACTTTCACAGAAAAGAAAAATAATGATCGTTGTTTCTAGGTAGAAGTAGTTCTTCTTCGTGATGCCGTAACAGTGATTGCTGATGCCTTGAAACGTATAGTCAAAGAGAAACCTGAATTAGTGAATGCAGTCCAAGAAGGGATACACTCACCAACTGATCCAAGTAAAGAAATAACCATTGGTTCCTGCAAAATGGAGCCTCTTGTGATTCAGCAATATGGCCACGAAATCGTACAGGCCCTCAGCGAGGTAATTTTAATATTAAAGCACTTAATTTATTTTCATTTAAATTGAAATAAACAAAGAAATAAAATATATATTCCACTTATTTATATTATTGAAAATTGTTGCTTTATTTCCAAGCTTCCCGTGTGTGTTAAACTCAATTTTTCGTTTTATTGCTTGTTAGACTGATACCGAAGGACTCACTGGAAGAATTCAATTTGACAAAGATGGCAACTTGCGAATCTCTAAATTTGACATCAAAAGGACAACAAAAAAAGAAGATAAGAAGGTAAGTCTGAAATAACCCTTTTCAGTTTTAAGCACAGAAATATTTTTTCTGATTAAATGATGCTAAATTTACGCGAATGTAAGAAAATGGGGAGGGCAAAGTTAAGCGTAAACTTTCCAATGCTTCTTAGACGTTTAAATGGGACTGACTTCGAGATATATTGGACATTTTGTGAAAATGAGAAATGTAATTTAAATTTAAAAATTCATCTAGCAGATAGAGCAATATGTTTAACTGAACTGAATATCGACATCAAACTGTAAATCCTAGATGGTGATCTTGAAGCAGCATTTTCTCGTTTGTATTTAATTATATGTTTCTTTTATGTAAATGCTGTAATTACATGCAAATAGAGTAAAATGTGACTTGATTTCAAGAAATGAAAACTGTAAACCTCAAAGTGGAAGGCCAACTGCCAATTTCGTTTCAGAACATTTTCAGGATATCAGTAATTATCTGATGCAATCATCCGGAAATCACTGTCCTCCTATGACAGTGATTTCCCGAATGTCGTGTGGATCTTTTCAAAGAGCTTCACACAAATGAAAACTTCACCCCTATTAGTACTGGCCATTGTTGAGACAACTAAAGAATGGTGAACGATTCGCAGTTGCTAATGATCATGTTACACCAACGTATTATTAAATCGCACGGTTTACACCATGAAACTTGGTTCCACCTTGCATTAAGAGCCAAAAATATGGATCTGAAGCAGCGCCAATCGACATGCACTTTTCATCGAAAACACCTTACATTCGGAGAGTTATCTACAGATTTATCAAATTTTTTCCGATCCCTGGAGGATAAATTAATTAAAAGTGATCATTTATTCCCTCAATGAGATCATTTAATATACACTGAAAGGACAGAATTCAGGGGATACGTGGTTCCTGGGCAACGCGACGCTGTCACCCCTCTCGCTAATGGACGAACCCATTGCTTGGCAGGTATATAGGTACACTGCATTCACGCAGACGGTAATTCGATGTCAGTATGGATAAACGTCGTGAGTTAAACGACTTTGAAAGAAGGATGATAGTAGGTGCCCTACGCATGGGTCACTCTTTCGCGGATGTGGTACAGAAATTGCACTATCCCTCAAATATCAAAAGTGTATCGGGAATAGGCCATTTCCAGAATAATATCTCATCGTGGACAGCGCTATGGGAGGATAAAAGTGGTGGATGAACGTGGTCTTCGACGTCTGTCTCGCATTGTTTCAGCCAACCGGAGAGCGACATTGGCACAAATCACCGCCGACTTCAACGAGAGAGGTGCCAGAAAAGTCTCCAGCAAGACCATCAGGCGATCATTAGCCACAATAGGTTATGGGAGCCGCCGACCCACTAGAGTCCCATTGCTAACACCACGATACAGGACTCTACGCCTCAACTGGGCGAAAGAACATCGGCATATTGCTTGTTAGATGCCGATGATTGGAAACGGGTCTCCTGGTCCGATGAGTTCCGTTTCCAGATATTTTGAGCGGACGGAGAGTGCGTATCTGCCGAAAACCGCACGAAGCTATGCACCTGTTGGGACCTCTGGTACGTCTAGATGCATATCTGAACAGTCCAGGTTATATATGTATATATGTATGCATGTGTTTTCTGTCTATGGTGGCTCCTAGGCGTATGCCTATCTCCATCTAATGCCTGTGTGATGGAATACAGAATCTTTGTAAACGGGCTTGACATAATATTAGTGTGTGTTTGTGTATGTGTTAGTGCGTGTACTGTATGTGTTGTTTATGTTGTTGCTGTGCGTGTAGTATGTGTTGTTTATGTCAGGCCACTTTGCCACCAGGGAGCAGCTATCACCTGGATAGCTGATCCTGGTGCCCAACCTTGGCACCTGTACCAGTAGTCTGTGCTGTAACTCACCGAATCCCGCATCCACCAGTGGGTATGCCATACCGGTGGATGCCAAAAAAAAACACTACTCATAAGTTGCGATATCTTGTACCTAGGTACCAGCTAAAAAGAAAAAAAAAGTCCAGGTTGCATGTCCATCCTTACAGACCATCTACATCCCTTCATGGTTATCGTGCACCCACAGGGCAATGGACTCTTCCAGCAGGACAATGCGGCTCCCCAAATACCGTTCACCCACCGGACATGAATCCTGTGGAGCATCTTTGGGATTCTGTGGAAAGGTCCGTTCGAGCTTGAGATCGTCCACCCAGGAATGCGACGGAATTATGGACAGCGGTGGAGCAAGCATGAATGGAAATACTTGTGCAATGCTTTCGTGAACTAGTGGACTGAATCCCTCACCGTGTAACTGCCCTTATCTGGGCGAAAGGTTGGCCTACCCGTTACTAGATAGGTATCCTATGATTTCTGTCCACTCAGTGTACTTTCCAGTTCTAAAAATTACTGGCTTCTAATAGATAGCACGGAAAATGTGGAATGATGGCAGATTCTGTTTGCTTGGTAATTATAAATGTACTTTTAAACTTCGTTAAAAAAAAAGTATTCAGTGTTCTATCTGGGATTTTGAAGAATACATTTTTATTTATTATGTTTTCTATATCTTTTATTAACATTTGCAGTACTGATTCTAGATAAAATACCCTTCATCAAATGTCATATGCAAAGACATTTGATGGAGTACTTCTTTTAAATTAATGAGTAACATTAACTCTTAATTGAACACTCACGTTCAAAAGAGATGTAGCAGGGAAATCGTAGCACGGAAGAAAACAAAGTGATAAAAAGAAGTCCTTGGACTTTACACCACCAATAAACTATCCAAGCAGTTGTTTTCACCAGCGAGGTCGACACAAGAAACCAAAAATAAAGCGATATTAATTTCACAACTTCTTGGGAAATTAATGTACATAAGAACGTATTGCATACTTAGATGTAATCTTGAAACTGTACCCTTTCAGTAATCATTAAAATTCGAATAGTTATTGGAATATTGTTAAAATTAATTTTAAAATCAATTAATATTAATGTAAATCCCACCTTCGTGGATAGAATAGTTGGTAGAAACGCAGACCTCTCCACACCGGGTGGAAAATACTTGAGTTCGAGCCCGTTGATAACGTAAGGTCGATTTTATTTCAAATCGACTACAGAGCACACCCATTTTACAGACATATTATATATGGCGCAATATGGCATTGGTTACTTATGTGCTTAAAACCCTACAACAAAAACAAACAGCGATCGGATTGTTGGATGAAAAACCCGATTCTCCAGAGATAAAACCGTGCACAAAGAAACACTCGGCGATATCGACTAACTCAGCCATATTGTGAAAAAAAGCCATATTGAAACGGGATTCGAATGCAAGCCTTTCCCACAGTGGTGTAGAAGGACTGCAGTTGTACATATAAAAGTTATTTTTGTTTGGTTTCTGCCAAGGCTATTAAGGCACCGTGTAGTGTATCTGTAAACATATAAAAATCTTTCTAAACATCTGACTTGATGTTTAGAAAGTCATTATCGAAGAGTATTTAGGACCACTTCCAGCTAAAGTCATTTCTAAAGCTGTGTTTGTAATTTAATAAGACAGATAATGGCCCCTCTGAATTTGCAGTATTTCGTTGAGGAATAAAACAAAATACTTTTTAGTTATTAGTGTAGATTGCTTTTTGTTTTGTCTGTGCTTAGTGTCTTCATCATAATTGGGTTTATCATTTGTAATCACACTGATAAAATTAGACAATAAACTATTGAATTATTTTTATTTTTTTTAGATTGGGACGTATTCTACAGAGAAGGGACTTCAACTAGATGAGGGTATTGACGATCTTCTAGAGAAGTCTAAAGAACTAAAACCAAAAAAGCAGAGAGAGCAGAAGGAAAAACAGCCTTCGGAAAAAAGTTCAGAAAGAGATAGCAGTGAAGAGGAAGAAGACGAGGATCTTAGAGAAGACACAAGACGTCCTTCCAGGAAACCTCAGAGAAACAGAGAAGATAATCGTAGAGGTGACCGAAGACAAAGCTCAAGAAAAATTGGAAGATACGGCGAAGATGATGAATATCAGAAAGGTGAAAAATATTCTTGGAATGCTGAGGAGTTTGAAGATGAAGATCGCTCCGGTGAAAGAATGAGAAGACCTGGTAAATCTGGAAGAGAGAGTAGTGAAGAGGAAGACTTCCGAGGTAATAGACGAAGAAATCATTTGGGCACTCGAATTCGTGATGAAGACCTCAGAGAGGAAAAGAGAAGAAATCAATGGCAATCTAAGAAGGACCGAGAAGATGATGAAGACCTGGAAGATTCATGGACGCCTACAACTAGAACTTATGAACGGAGAAGAGAACAAGAAGTTGATCAAGACCTGGAAGATTCATGGACGCCTACAACTAGAACTTATGAACGGAGAAGAGAACAAGAAGTTGATCAAGATTTGCAAAGATACCTGAAGAAAGAGGAGCTTACTGTCACAACAATTCTGGTATGCTTTACAAATGATTGTCAAGTTTCAACGTTATTAGTGTTATTTGCTGTTTTTTTCTTTTTTTCAATAATAATAAGGGTGCAGTACCACTTAACCATTAGGCTAAATCGGCTGTATCCCAACAAGGTGAAGCCGTTTACGGTCCCGTCTCCTCTTTTGTGTTTTTTATATTTTCTGTTTCGTTGTTTTTATTTATAAACAAATCTGTATTTGTAAAATAATACCGCTAATCTCATTAAAATTATGTAAATGATATATTTTCTCTCTATAAGAGGATGCATCATGTTATTAGTCCATTGCATTCAAATTTCTTGAGAGGCCCTGCCAGGGTGAATCAGTAAATAAGGGGGACTTTCATTTTCAACGAATTTATTGACATCCAAACGAGAAAAAAGGAAATTATTATTATTATAAAAAAAAAAAAAAAATTGTCTCCTTTATGGGTTTTTTTCCCACCCCGTGGCGGATACTGGGTGCAATGGGGTGGTTGGTTGTGTCCGGTTACTATTATTATTATTGTTGTTTTTATAACTGTTGGTCAAGAAACTTACTGTCTTACTAGTAAAGTCTCTTACTATCCTATAAATGTTCAGGATCGCAGCTTTCTGGAGTTCCATGTAAGTGTTCTCTGGGAGGCCTATTGGTGCTAGGTTAATATGGAAGCTCTTTGGCACCATTCCGGTGGTTGAGGTGGTCGGGATGGGATGGTCATTACTTGTTCCACATAACTTTGAATTCCTGCCTTGGTCTGAGTACTTCCTGATCTTTTCCTCGTATGCTTTCTGAAGGTTTCCGTAATTTGTAACCGCTATGTCGATCAAGTAGGTGGCCATTTCCTACTTGTCGATGAGGGTTATGTGTGGTATGTTGCGCGGGATCGTCTTGTCCGTTATTGTGGCAAGGTCCAAGTATAGAATGTGAGTAGAGGTCTCTAGTATGGCCTGAGCCTGGTACTTCTAATATGTTAAATTTTCTTTGATCAACTGGTATTTTTGCTCTAGCTTTTGATCAGGGCCGCTGTGACCCTATGTGCCACCAGTAAGCGAAATCCAATTTGCTGCCCCAAAATATTTCGATTAAAAAATAAAATAAGTCGTAAATAATTATTATTAATTTATTGAAAAAGAAAAGAATTACAACATATTTCACATACACTGAATTATGACCACGTACCTAATATTTCGTAGGTTCTCCTTTTGCTCTCAGTACACCAGCTATCCGACGTGGCATAGATTCAAAAAGATGTCAGAAGCGTTCGGGAGGTATGGCCAACCAAGCTGTGTGTAATGCGGTTAGCAATGCAGGTATGGAAGTGATTGATGTATCCAGACGCCTAATGTGGATTTCCATAGTGTCCCGCAAGTGCTCTATGGGATTGATATCCGTGGGAGTTCGGAGGTCAGTCGATATGCTGGAAGTCAGAACTGTGTTCCTCAAACCATTCCTGAACAACAACCATTCCAAGATGACAATACGCCGATAGCTCGGCGCATTGTCATCTTGGAAGACACCATCGCCATTCAGGAAAAAGTGTAACATAGCGGGGTGTACACAATCAGCAAGCAGTTGACGATAGTGGAAACCACTGATACGTTGTTCCACATGCACCAGGGGTTAAAATTCCTGACAGTGAAACATGCCCCACATACAACTGCCTCCACTGGCCTGCACTTTTGATACCATGCATGATGGATCAAGAGCCTCATGTTGTTGACGCCAAATCCGTACACGACCATCCTCTCTCCAGAGCGTCCCATATGTGTTCGATGGGATTTAGATCAATGTCCTCACTTTACAAAAGCATATCAACAACTGCAGTGCGATGGGGTATGGCGTTATCATCCATAAACACGAACTCGGGGCTAATGGCACCTCGGAACAGACGCACATGGGGAAGGATTACCTCAGTACAGTGGCGTGCACCGGTTACAGTACCACCTTCCAGAATCTGGAGTTGTGTACGTCCATCCAAGATAATGCCTCCCCAGACGAGAACCCCTCGACCGCCATATCGATCCCTTTTAGTAATGTTTGCGGGGTGATACCGTGCGCCAACCTCTCGCCAGATTAGCTGACGTCCAGAATCGCTGCTGAGACTGAATCTGCTCTCATCAGTAAAGAGTACCCCACTGCGCTGCGCTGCTGTCCAGTCCTTGTGTTCGATGCACCACTGTAAACGGTGTCTCCGATGGGCAGGTGTTAAAGGGGCACAGCGTACTGGCCGTCGGGCAAACAGTCCACCTTTGTGGAGTCGCCTGGCCACAGTAAAATGCGATACCCTGCGTCCTGTGCAGTTGGTTTGCAATGGATCTCGCTGTCTGGTGTCGGTCCCTCTTGGCCTGTAGGAGTATATAGCAGTCATCATTGGGCATTGTTTTTCGTGGACGACCACCACTGGTCCTTCTAACAGCTGTACCTGTCGTTCTGAAGGCCGACCAGGCACGTTACGCGATGCTATGGACGATACCGAACTCTGCAGCCACACTCCTCGCACTTCGGTCTTCCTCGAGCTTCCCAATTATTCGACCCCGGGTAAAGCCATCCAAATGTTGTCTACTGGCCATTTCGTTGTCTGTAGCACTGTATGAATCCAATCGAACATCTGTAATAATCGTACTCACCATTCGGTAATTTGTACTTTGCTGCTGAATTTCTGCTTTTATCTGTTTATATGAGCCCTCTCATCACGATTCAAATTTTTGCATGTGCACCATGCTGAACGGCCACAATTATGCAAATCGCCACAGGCTGTTTCGTTTGATTTTGTGGTTGTAACCTTTAGAAATAGTGTTGGTCCTTACGTTTTGCACACCAGCGTATTATTGTACATCCATAAGCGCTTTATTTGCATGCTTACCAGTTAAATGTATGGTAGTTATATTGGCTATTTAAATAAAGTAGCTTGACTTTTCTGATAAGTCTTTATGAATCTGACTGAATATATTTTTTTTATTTAACAAGTAAATTAATAGGAACATTTTTTCTCTTAACCTGGAAGAATAGAAGGAACTGTTACTTCCGCCCGTGATTCATCTTATAGTATTTTTGGTTGAGGTCGGCAACTACTGTTCATCTTCTCTTGTAAATTATAACTGTAGGGACTCTTTCGGCTGTTAGGAGGAAGTTGTTCTTTTAGTCTGAATATTGTCTTATTGTCTGCTGGGTTGAGACTGCAAAATCCTCTTCCTCCCGTCCAAGATAGTAACATAATTCTTTGGGATTGACTTTTTCCCTTCGGGATTGCATTCTCCTGTGCAAGCTATACCTAGCTCAGAATTTATATATGACTAATTCGTATGGTGGTTCCTGTTTCGTTCGCTGGGACTCAGTAGGTTACTTTTGAGGCTAAACTTTGTGTTCAGATAGGTGGTAATCTTAATTGAAACATTCTACCCTGCTTATCTCCTATTGATGGATGTTGTTTAAAAGTACTCATTTTGAAAGTATTTTCGCGCGATAAAATCTCCCTTGTTTATTGTGATATCAGAAACGATATGGACAGAATATTCTGCAAATAAAGCATTTTAAACTGTAGTGACTTTTGTTTCGATAACCCTGTACTTTTCTTATTTATCATATCTGTTTAATAAATTAACTTTATATCTTACTGCAGTCATCACCCTTTATGAGCTTACGACCAGGTGCATCTGGAGAAAGAAATGAAGACTTTCTTGGTTACCTAAAGGATATGATCGAAAGAATTTCAAAAGACGAGGGTTTCCGTTACAAGTTGCATATAGTTAAAGATGGAAAATATGGAATCCAACAGCCAGTCGGAGAATGGAAAGGAATGATAGGAGAAGTAATCAATGGAGTAAGTTATTCAAATATTGCACATCTTTCTCAAGTACATTCAAATATAATTGTTCGTAACCGACTTAAAATCATTCCTTTTTTATTGTTTTTAGGAAGCTGACTTGGCTCTTGCTTCGCTCACCATAAACCCGTCGCGTGAGCAAGTTGTCGACTTCGTCCCCTATATGAAATTTAATCTATCTTTGGTGATCAAAAAACCTGAACAACAAGATACATCTTCGCAGAACCCCAGTAGATTCCTTTTCTTACAAGTATTTTCCTATGAGGTGTGGATCTCTCTTCTAGCATCCTACATCATCATCGGTATCTTGGGATACATCTTGTCTCGCTTCACTGATGCACCAGATACTGTTGAAGAAACCGAAGACAATCAAAGAAGAAAGATGTCTGTCTGTAGTAGCTTCTGGTTTTATCTGGGTGGTCTTCTGATAAAATCTACCGGGATATATCCAAGGTAATATATGTTTATTACCGGCATGGTTATCTCTCCTAAGATAGGGATAAAGTCAGGTGTCAGAGAGCCTGATGGATGCGATAAAAGCTTTTTAAAAAAAAAAAAAAAAAAAAACTTTTATCGCATCCATCAGGATGGCTCAAAATTGCACAGAACAAATTTTCCCAGATATTAAACATTAATCGTAAATTATAAAACATAAAAAAAAATTAAAATAAATCTCTAAAAGGAAAATATCGAAATCAGTTGTTCAAAGTGACCTCCATTTTGTTCAATGAAGCATTCACTGCGATGAATCCACCGTTTCCTGGCATGTCAAGTCAAGGACCTGTATTAATGGCTTGGTCTTCGCTTGTAGCACAGTGGTTACTAAACATTCTCCCCACACTAGGCCCGGAGGAACTGTTATGGGAATTTTCACAACGTGGCTGAGTTAGTTGGTCTCAGATGAAGATAAGATTTTGTCTCCCGTGCCACCTGGAAACTGTTTTTTTTTTTTTTTTTTTTTGTCCGGAAAAACCCGCAAACCGACGAACACGCAATTCATGGACGTCATGATACAAATCGGTAAATGATCTCGAGTGGCCCTAATTGGCCTTTTTTTTTTTTTTTTTTTTTGTTAAAAGATTTTAGTAGCTTCTAAAATGCGATTTCCCAGTTCGTTTTATGTGGTAATGTGCACAGAATGAACCACTGATTTCATGTGATTCCACATAAAGTAATCTAAAGGTATGAGGTCGAGCGATCGTGGTGGCCATTGTACATCGGTTATTGTACTCCTTATTTAAAAAGTCAGAAACATCATGGGAAAAGTCGACTGGTGCACCGTCCTGCATAAATCACATCCTTAACCGATTTTTAGGGGTTTTAAAGTCTTTCAGTAGTTCCCATAAATTGTGCCCGAAAAAATGCAAGTATGCCATTTCTGAAAGCCTTGTTGGTAAAAATTAAGGATCAATCATTTGATGATGATAGTCATTTGCAAATCGTGTGTGGCTTGTGAATGTTTCTAAGGCTCAGAATTCCATTTCTTGTAAAATACGATTCATCTGTAACCAGAACTTGACTGAGAAACTGAGGATTACGTGTTCATTACAAAATAAGGAACACGAGAGGTCGCCGTAGCCGAGTGGCCAGACGATAGGATCATAAGTAACCGTGGTTCAAGTCCGTGACTGCTAAATACGATGCTGTTTCTTGTATTGTTTCTATCTTGTGAACTCGTGTGGTCGTCTCGGAATATAAACAGAAAATTTATTTATAAGCCACTGACAAAAACAGTTTTTGCGTTTATTCATTCATGTCTTGTGGCTATAATTTTCTGGTTAATGTAACATTCAGTATATACATTTGCATACGAAACATTTACGCCATAAGACAGCCTTCTGGTACTTGAGGTATCAGATAATTGTACAGCACGAAATATTCGTGCTGTGCAAATTATTATTTTAGGGCCACCCATAATCTCATACATATACCCATATATGCATTATGACTGTAAATTGCGTGTGTACTCTGGTCGATTTGCCTGTTTTGCTGGACGAAAAAACCCCAGTTTCCGACCAACTCAGCCCATAAAAGTTCCTCGCGTCATCGACGGGACTCGAACCCGGGCCTTTTCCACCCGGTGTGGGGAGGACGGTGACGATACCACTGTGCTACACACGCAGACATTCGTGTTGTACAGATGTTCGAATACACGTATTTAACATTTACAGTTAGTCGAAACTGTTTACTCCTAATAATTTCAGCGTACCCATTTCTCTAAGCCAGTGGTTCCCATCCGGTATGACTCGGCACATTAGTATGCCGCGAGATTAAGAAAATTTCCATTGAGTTCGATGGCAATCACTATTTCGGTGTGCCGTTAATATTCGTTTTTTAACTTAAAGTGTGACTTGAGTGACAAAAGATTGGGAACCACTGCAACTAAGCCGTCTTTCTAAAGCAGCAAATGTTTTACGATTTGGTATTAGTCTTGTTGGTTATTTTCTGTGAACAGCAGCTACGGAGTTCAACGAATCTCGCCATAAATTAAAGTCATATCAGTTAACCTGGCAAAGTAAACAGATTTATAGTGTCTCCCATAATGTCAGCTTTACAAAAGCTGTATGTAAATAATGAGGCAGTTGCCATGGAACCTACTAACTGGCAAGTGAATAATTAGTGTGATTCATCTAATAGAGCAACACTAGTTATGTCTGTGTTGGTATGTATGTTTTGTAGTATTTAAAGCCCGTTTTACACAATCATATCTTTACCACATAAATTTAAACATAAAAATGTTTTACCGTTTTACACGGTTTTGTAATTTATGATTAATATCTTAAAAATAAAGACTTTTGCCACATGTTCTTATAAAGACTTTTCAGACATATTTATCGCATACGTTGCTGCATTTGTTCTGTGCAGTTCTGAAACACACTCAGTATACTCTGAAAATTTTTGATGTATTCATTTAATTTTTTAAAACTCAATTTTTTAAGTTTTTCTTTGCACTGTATATGTCGTAGCGGTCACGTGTTTTTAGATTACACAGTGGTCAATACCGCGGCTTCCAATCGCAGAAAATGATTTTACAGACAGCCAAACTTTTTACTGACAGTAAAATGCGCTGGTGCGGCATTTGGATTCTTAAATATAATTCTTAAATAGAAAAGGAATCACGTACAATTATTGTAAGTTCAAAATTTTGTTATTCGTGCGGTGGCAGCGTAAGGAATCCCCGATTACATAGTTACTCAACAGCATATATTTAGATCTAGCATCAGTGGGGAACCGAAGGAATCCCCGAATTACAAGATTACAAGTAAGTACATACCGTACTCAAAACTCGAAATCGTGTAGTCTAGTCTAAAGTGACCAGATTTTTTGTATTCCAGTGCGGGATATTTGGGGGGGGGAGGGGGATTTTACTATTCATATACTGTATGTGAGCAGATTCTTTGTATGCCAATGCGGGACATTGTTGGGGGGGAGGGAATTTTACTATTTACAAAACATAAATTAAATACATATATTTCTTCGAACTAAACAATTAAAATATCACACTTCTTTAAAAAAAAAAAAAAATATATATATATATATATATATATATATACAGTGAAACTTCCCTTTAACGGACAGCCATGGGGAACGAAAATGTGTCCGTTAGAGAGAAGTGTCCGCTAACAAGAAGTCTGAGGGAGAAAAAAAAAAAAGAAAGAAAGAAAAATAGTTAAACGTTTAATGTAAAATTAAATTAAAATATATACAGATTTTGAACAATATTTTTGTAAATAATATACAATTACATATACAAGAGATAAAGAAAAATCGTTAAACGTTTAATGTAAAATTAAATTAAATTATATACAGATTTTGCACAATGTTTTTGTAAATAGTAGTAGTGGCACGTGATGCAAGAAAGCAAGTGTAGGAGCTTATGCAGTATCAGCCAAAAAAAAAAAAAAAAAAATCACACCATTCCCTCCAAATGCCTGTCCAGTTCCTCCTTAAATTTATTTAACCTATCAACTTCCACAACGACAGATGGAAGTTTGTTCCAGCAATTAACCACCCGCTGACTAAAGGCAAATTTCCGCACATCTATTCTACATCTGTCCTTTTTTAATTTAAACTTATGTCCCCGTAGGTTTGTAATCTGAACAAGTGGAAGGATCCCATCAGAATTCAGTGTGCTCAACCCATTCAAGGCCTTATAGACCTCAATCAGATCACCGCGCAGGTGCCTAGTTTCCAGCCACTGCAATTTGCAGAACTTAAGCCTCTCTTGGTAAGAGGATCCCTTCATTCCCCTCACCAATCGTGTTGCTCTTCTCTGTACACGTTCAAGCAAATCTACATCCTTCCTAAAATGAGGCCTCCAGACCTGTACGCAGTACTCAAGGCGCGGCCTGACCATTGCCTTATACAGAGGGACAATCACCTCCTTTTCCCTGCTAGCAAAATTCCTATATATCATTGACAAAACCCCATGACCTGCCCTAGCAGCCTGTCTGCATTGCTCAGAAAACTTCATATCTGACTGCACAATTACTCCCAGGTCTTTTTTATTTTCTACCACCTTAAGTGTAGTACCACACAGTTGGTACGTTTCTCTGGGGTTACTTCTACCCATATGCAGTACTTTGCATTTGTCAAGGTTAAACTTCAGTTGCCACTTCTTAGCCCATCTTCCCAAATTATCTAGATCCTGTTGCAGTAGCACACTGCCATGACTGTCATTAACAACCCTGCCAACCTTTGTGTCATCTGGAAACTTCGACATTAAGCCTGATATACCTTCATCAATATCATTGATAAATACACAAAACAACAGTGGACCCAACACCGAACCCTGTGGGACTCCACTAATAACATTAGTCCACGAAGAGCAGCACCCATTGATTACCACTCTCTGCCTTCTCCCACTTAACCATCCTTTTATACATTGTAGCAACTTACCCTTAATACCATTCTGCTCCAATTTGTACAGTAGTCTTCCATGCGCAACAGTGTCAAAAGCTTTCCTGAAATCCAAGTATATGATATCAAAATTATTTTTTGCATCCAGTTCCTTTGTAACCACGTCATAATATCCTATCAAATTTGTCAGACAAGACTTTCCCTTAACAAACCCATGCTGTGTCTGAATTATTGCTGCAGTCTTGTCTAGATGATCCTGCAATGCATCTTTAACCAGTGACTCCATTGGCCGACCGGGCTAGCCGGGTGGGTAAAGTGCCTGCCTGGCAACCCATAGGTCGCGGGTTCGAATCCCGCCTCGGGCTTGGATCAAAAGTACTGCAAAAACCTTGGGAGGTGCATTATGGCCACAGAAGCCGATGCGCCAACAACTACCAAAAAAAAAAAAAAAAAAAGTGACTCCATTATTTTACCCGGAACAGAAGTTAAACTAACTGGTCTGTAATTACCCGTGTCACCCTTCGATCCACCTTTGTGAATTGGGGATACATTTGCACATCTCCAGTCAGTGGGAACCTTCCCTGAGTTCAAGGATGCTCTCATAATTATGGCTAAGGGTTTGCTTAGTTGCTTTGCCGCCTCCTTTAAAATAACTGGATAGATCCCATCCACCCCAGGTGCCTTTCTTATGTTTAACTTCAACAATTTCTCCTCCACTTTGCTCTCAGTTATTACAAAATCATTAAGCACCCTGCTACAATTTGATAACCTTCTTCCATTTTCAAACTGTAATAATTCCTCACGTGTGAATGTAGATGCAAAATACTCATTCAGTTTGTTTGCTATCTGAGCAGGATCATCAAAAGTCGAACCATCGATGTCAAGTGGACCAATCATATTCATCCCCTTCCTTTTAGAGTTTATATAAGTAAAGAAATCCTTGCTGTTTTTCTTAGCATCTTTTGCCAAAGATTTCTCGTAATCCGCCTTTGCCTGCCGAACCTCCTTTGTGACCTGATTACAGACTAGCTTATATCTGCCACAGGCTTCTGCGTCGCCTGATAATTTATATGCATCCCATGCATTTTTCTTCTCTGTCACGAGTCTCGTTAGTTCATTTGATAACCATTTAGGCCTAAACCTTGAACAATATTTCTTAATCGATATGATTAAATAATATACATACAATTGTGCTATGCATATTATGACTTTATCTTAAGAAAAATACATACAGTAATCACTTATTTTCTTCTGCACCTTCTTCCGGCTGATAATTTTGTTTTAAACATTTGTTTGGAGTGAAGAAACCATCGAAAGTCCTTCAGTATCTTCTTCAGCGGCGAAAAAGATTTTTAAACGATTGATTTGTATGAGCGCTTCTTCTATTTTCATCGGTGGTTCGTCGTTAATATGTTCTTCGACAGAATGACCTCCTTCCATTTCTTCATCCTCATGACGAACTTCTTGAAAAATATTGATGATAATGTCGTTGATATCTAGAGCACCATCTTCTGTAGAGAGGGTCGAGTCTATATCTTTGTAGCCAGGGTCACTTGTAGCTGAAGTATCGTACATTATCAATAGATGTTGAAGTTCTTGTTCTTCTTGGTGCTCCACAATGCTTTTCACAGCTTCAATTTTTGCGTTTAAGAAGCCAGACTTTACAAAACAGTTCACGACAGTTTGTTTTCTAATTGCGTTTACTGAAGAGGAAATCCATTGAATCGCATCTAGGATGCTGATTTTCTTTGCAAGGTCACTCGCACATGTTACATCGTTCATGTTTGCAATGAGATGTCTTAAAACACGTTTTCTGTAGTGAAGTTTAAAAATTTTTATTATCCCTTGATCCAAGGGCTGACACTCTGCAGATGTGTTTGGTGGCAGAAAAAGGATTTGAATGTTGGACAATTCAATGTGCGGGTGAGATGCAGCATTATCCACGAAAAGAATATTTTTTCTGTTTTGACGAATCATGTTTTGGTTAAAGTGACTTATCCATTCGCTCATGATATTTCGTGTCATCCATGCTTTTTTATTAGACTTCCAGTCAACATTCAAAAGATTCAACTTTATGCCCTTGAAACAACGAGGATTTTGTGGTTTTCCTATAACAAGAGGTTGTTCAAAGTCTCCCAGCATATTTGTACACAATAGTACAGTCAAGCGTTCCTTAGAAATTTTTCCGCCCTGGCACTTTTCGTTTTTTAGACTCATTGTTTTTTCAGGAAGAACTTTAAAAAACAACCCTGTTTCGTCACAGTTGTAAATATCCTTAGCTTCAAAATCACGACATAAATCTTCCAATTTGACGGTCCACTCTGTTACAACCCCAGTATCAACAGATCCACCTTCACCACTTACGGTTTTCCAAGAAATTTTATGCCGAGTTTTGAACTTGTCTAGCCATCCCACAGAAGCTTTGAACTCATTTACTCTCATAGATTTCGCAACCTCCAAAGCCTTTTCCCTAATAATAAGCCCATTAATGGGAATTTTTTTTAGCACGTGCGCGACAAACCACTCATACGTAACATTGTCAATTTGAAGTCCAACAGTTTTCTGGAATGATTTTTGAACGTGATCATTTCCGTGTTGCCAAAATTGTTTGAGCAGTTCATTTTTTTTCTTTAGGATGTCGCTTACCTGCGTCTTCCCGATTTTGAATTTTGCAGCGAGATTGCGAACACATTTTTTTTGCCGATCATACGCATTAATGAGTTCGACTTTACCTTTTAAAGTTAAATGTTTACCAGAAGACATTGTGTGCACTTCACACGACACTGAACAAAACTGAACACTGAAACTCAAAAGACGAAAGGCAGACCAAATTCACCCCGTCCCCTGCACACACCGAATTCATCAGAAGTTTTACACGTGCCTTAAAAATTCTTGAAAAAGGGTTTACAACCGCGACGTAAACCTTGATAAAATTCGGAGAATCGGAAATAGAAAATAGATTGAGGCAATATGTGGAAGAAAAGTTCCTAGAAAAAGGGCCGTGAGCTCTCCCGCAGTCCGTTATGGGGAGATCAAATTAAGTGCTAATCTAAACGAAACTGCAGATTGCCTGTCCGCGTCCGTTACAGAGAATGTCCGCTAGACAGAAGCTGCAAACACGTTAAAACCAATGGAGGTGAGTTGGGGAATTTGAAAATGTCCGTTGTAGAGAGATGTCCGTTAACGAGAGGCGTCCGTTAGGAGACGTTTCACTGTATACAGGGTGTTTCAGTTAAACGTTTCAGAACTTCTAAGAGGGGTAGGGTACATCCTGACAACTCGAAATCATATAGCAATGTGGGGTCGGAAATGCTTTCCTGAAGCGGTGTTGTACACAGAAGCACCATAAAGAAAAGAGACCGTAAGTGAGAAATCGTTTTAATAATACATGAAAAGAAGCAAAAGGTACATGGATTTAATAATACATCGTTTTAATAATACATGAAAAGAAGCAAAAGGTACATTTAATCCATAATACCGTTGCCGGTATTATGGTTAAAGTAAGTGTTCAAAGTTTCTTCAACCTCGTATTGGTTTCGCACAGTGGTACCTTGGAAAATGTGCTACAAATCCCCTTTTTCCTGCTGAAGTGTTGTTTTCCGATGAGGCATCCTTCACAAGGAAGGAATTTTCAACACGCATAACGACCATATCTGGGCGGTCGAGAACCCGCATGCAATACGACGTCGTGCAGCACAGATTCGATTTTCGGTCAATGTATGGGCCGGTATTATGGGAGATCACCTCATCGGACCTTACCTGTTACCGTGTCGTCTAACCGGACCTATCTACTTGATCTTTCTGCAGCAAGTATTGCCACAACTTTTGAGAGATGAACAGATTTCTGCATCGACGCAACAGACAATGTGGTTCCAACACGATGGAGCCCCTGCCCATTATAGCGGAGATGTTCGTAACTACCTGGATGTCACATTTGGTCAACAGTGGATCGGACGTGGTGGTCCCGTGCGTTGGCCTGCTCGGTCACCCGACCTATCATGTCTTGATTTTTATTTCTGGGGTCATATGAAATCGCTAGTTTATGACACCCCTGTTGACAATGCTGAGGAGCTGGTTGCAAGAATCGCAGTAACTGCCGAAGAAATTCGAAATTCGCCTGGAGTATTCCAGAATGTTCGGATGTCCATGCGTCGGAGATGTGAGGCGTGCATTGTAGCCCGTGGAAGAAACTTCGAACACTTACTTTAATCCCTGTACCTTTTGCTTCTTTTCATGTGTTATTAAAACGATTTCTCACTTACGGTCTCTTTTCTTTATGGTGCTTCTGTGTACAACACCGCTTCAGGAAAGCATTTCCGACCCCACATTGCTATATGATTTCGAGTTGTCAGGATGTACCCTACCCCTCTTAGAAGTTCTGAAACGTTTAACTGAAACACCCTGTATATATATAGCCTATATTATTATTATTATTTATTTTATTTTTTTCACAGAAATTCTGTAACGGTGCCCCTCGTGTTACGCTACGTAATGGACATGAACTGAGAAAAACAGTTGTAATTAGAAGGGGAGGAAACACTTATTAAAGGGGTCATGTTTTTAATCGACTTTCAATCGAGTCGAATTTAACAGAATATAAAGAATGAAATAATTCATATAATTTCCGAAGAAATAAAACAAAATATTTTAGAAATGGTTAAAAACGCAAAATATTATTCTTTAATTCTTGATACAACTCCGGATTTATTTTTCCTCATTTATTAAGCATTGGACTATATTAAAATCCCACGTTCAAAATTTAAGCATAAAATCGCTTTTAGGCTTAAATCGGACTTTGATAAAGGACAGATTGTAGGTGTTCGACAGCCACCGTAGTTAAAGTGTACCAGGACTGGCGTAAAAATGGACAAACGACCCGATGGCAAAACTGCAAAGATCAGTGAAAGGTTGATCAAATACAAGATGGAAAAGTCGAATAGAAGCAATAAAGCCTCTTAGAATTAACATTTTGGAAATTTATCAGGCCCTCTTGGATATAACTGATGTCCGGGTTTGCAGGCGATATGAAGGTTGGCAGGGTTGTTAATGACAGTATGCTGCTGCTGCAGGATTTGGAGGGGTTGAGCAGATGGGCTGATAGGTGGCGGCTGGGGTTTGGCATTGACGGTGCTGTATATAGGAAGCAGTAACCCCAGTGTAGTGTGTCAATTGTGTGGTATTACACTGACAGTTTGTTTTTTGTTTGTTATTTGGTTTTTAGGAGCATTAGCAACTAAGGCCATATTGCTCCGGGGATATGCAGTGGTCATACCCTGACCTTTTTGCATCCTCCGTATTTGGAGGTCACGGCCTCGAACCCCGGTCTAATCAGGAAGCGTGTGCTACGCACAGCTGCTCCTGCCCACCTGGCTACGGAGGCGCCTCACACTGACTATGGTAGAGAATGAAAAGGGCTGGGGTAATTGTGCAGGAGTAGCTCATGTTGTGCTATTCCTGCAACCCCTGACCCCATGAGCTACTCTGCAAGAGCAACTCATGATGTCTTGTCGGTGATATGCAGGAATTTTTCTGGCAGGGATGGGGAGGTGATTGTCCCCTTGTGTGGGGCGGTGGTCGGGCCACACCTTGAGTACTGTATACAAGTCTGATAGGTGGAACAGGACCAGGGTATGTCTGCCAGGGGCAAAGGTTGATGACGTTGTAGAGCGGATATCATCTTTTAAGGACACAAAAGGTGATATAGTTGTACACGTTGGCACTAATGATATTAAGAGTAGGAGACCACCGGTATTACTTAACAAGTACAGGTCACTGTTGAAAAAAATCCGTGAATTAGGCTTGAAATTGAAAGTATCTGCAATTCTGCCCAGACACAATAGGAGGAAGTATATGATGAGAGCTGTATCGAACAATTCGGCCCTGGAAAGATTGTGCAAGGCTCAAGGGGTAGAATTTTTTTCAGCCTGGTCTGTACTTGTTAACAGGGGAGACTGCTTCTACAGGGATGGGATACACTTAAATAGAAAGGGTGCAAGAATGTTTGCTGATGCTATCGAGGCAGTGTTAGGTGGGTTGGAAAACTGCTAGATTGGGGGAGATACAAGGACTAATAGATTAACAGTAGCCACTGGCAGAGGTCAAAGTGATTCTTGCACTGCTTCTATTGGAATGAGCAGCAGCCTGGAAAATAAGATGCAGGATATTTCTGAGACTGCTGGGAATCATTGGGGTAAAAGTAAACACATGGGTTGTGTTAGGGTAGCTAAGAAAAAGAACAGGTGCATGTATACTTGCATGTACACCAATGCTAGGAGTTTAGTAAATAAATTTGATGAATGTGAGGTATTGCTCAAAACATCAAAGGCAGATATTGTTGGGATTTCAGAGACGTGGTGTAACACAGATATCAGGAATGCAGAACTGGAATTTGAGATAGTACAACGTCTACAGAAAGGATAGACAGGATAGGAAGGGAGGAGAAGTTATGCCATTAGTTAAGAAATACATAAAATCCAAGGAAGTGAAAACAGTCGACATCGCTGGACAGTGCAACGTCGAGTCGGTTTGGTGTGACATAAGCATTGGGAGATCAAAATTGAGAGTAAGAGTGTGCTATAGGCCTAATGACTCTGATGAGTATAATAAGCAGCTGTACAGGGAAATAGTGGGCCAGTAAATCAGACAGTCTTATAATGGGGGATTTTAATTTCCCAGTTTTTGACTGGAATTTGGGGGCTGGTCACTCACACACTAGCAAGGCTTTTGTGGATTTATTGGATGATTGTTTTCTACATCAGCATGTTCGGGAGGCAACTAGAGGGAGTAATACTCTTGATTTGATTATCAGTAGTGATTCTTCATGCATTAAGAATCTGCAGATAAAGGAATCACTAGGTGGCAGTGATCACAGTGTGCTGAAGTGGGATTTACTCAAAGAGGTAACTACCATTAGGGGTAAAGGGAAGGGTTATTGCTTTCGTAAAGGCGACTATGATGAACTGAGATGGTATTTAAATTCTATACAGTGGGACCAACTGATGATGTTACCAACAGCAAATTCAAAATGGGAAGCATTCAAAGAACTTATCTTAGAAGCTACTACGCTTTACATACCAACTAAGAAATATTGTTCAAGGTTTAGGCCTAAATGGATGTCAGATGAACTAATGAGACACATGGCAGAGAAGAAAAATGCATGGGATACATACAAATTAACACGTGACACAGAAGCCTATGATAGATACAAGTTGATCTGTAACCAAGTTACAAAGGAGGTTAGGCAGCCGAAGACAGATTACAAGATATCTTTGGCAAGGGATGCAAAGAAAAACAGCAAAGAGTTCTTTACTTATGTAAACTCTAGAAGGAAGGGGATGAATCAGATTGGTCCACTTGATATCGATGGGTCAACTGTTGATGATCCTGCCCAGGTAGCTAACAAACTAAATGAATATTTTGCATCTACATTCACACAGGTTTTTGCCTTTTCAGAAGGTTCTGTAATATACAGATGCTTCAAAAATGTTTTTTTGTTTTTCTATGGCCAGTGTTAATAGCCTCTTTTCAAGACGCCAATTATCCGCTTCAGTACATAAAATTAGTGTTTTGTGAAGTCCTTTTTTAATTCTTTGATACCACTGTATTTATACTTTTGTTGCATTATTCAGCAAGGGGAATGCCAGAGGTGTATTCAACTCTGGCAGTAAACTAGAGAATCTTGTAATAACTGAGAGTAAAGTGGAGGAGAAATTGTTGAAGATAAACACAAGAAAGGCACCTGGGGTGGATGGGATCTATCCAGTTATATTAAAGGAGGCAGCAAAGGAAGTAAGCAAACCCTTAGCCATAATTATGAGAGCTTCCTTGGACTAATGGGAGGTACCCATGGACTGGAGATGTGCAAATGTGACCCCAATTCACAAAGGAGGATCAAAGGCTGACAAAAGTAATTATAGACCTGTGAGTTTAACTTCTGTTCTCGGAAAATTAATGGAGGCACTGGTTAAAGAAGCACTGCAGGGTCATCTAGACAAGACTTCAGTTATAGCTCGGGCACAGCATGGTTTTGTTAAGGAGAAGTCTTGCCTGACCAATTTGATTGGATACTATGATGCAGTCAAAAAAAGATCTGGATGCAGGGAATAACTTGGATATTTTATACTTGGATCTTAGAAAGGCTTTTGATACTGTTGCACATGGAAGACTGCTGCACAAATTGGAGCAGTGTGGCATTGGAAGCAAGTTGCTGCTATGGATAACGGGGTGGTTGAGGGGGAGAAGAGAGAGAGTGGTAATCAGTTGTAATCAACTTATATATATATATATATATATATATATTTTTTTTTTTTTTTGTGATATATTGAACAATAAGTTGAACTAAATGTATTTTGATTACTAAAATAATATCTAGTATTTTGTTATATATATTGCTTTTTTTGGGACGGTACGGTGTACCAGCACCTTTATTAACAGTGACGTGTGACATTTGGAAGCAGTGCACTTCGAAATTTTTAATATTCCATAAAATTTTTCACATGTTTACCTACTATTCAAATAAGCTTAAAATTATTTAACTAAATTTGCATTTTTTACTGTCTATTTTTAAGATATTTTCTATATAAAACTGTATAACCATTTTTATAATTCTAAATTATTCAGTCGGGCCTCTGTTTAACGAAGTCCTTTTATAGCAAATTATTTTGAATTCCCATTGGAAGTTACATTTAAAATAGTTTCCGTTGAGCGAAGAAAATTTTCATATAGCGAACGGATTAGGAGAGAATTAACTCGGTACGCAATGTTCGCGTTTCTGGCCTTCAGGCAAGTAATGCTGCTGCCCGAATTAAGAGAGCATTCTACAACTTAGTGGTACCTGGTGAAACCTATCCAACCACCTGTCCCACATACGGAGGAGTCGGGCTAGTTAAGAGTGAGCAGATCAAGGTGTATTCCCAATGGGCTCTAGCCCACCTTCAACTGCAGTGGTGTCCAACCTTTTCCCGTACAGGGACCATATTCAAAAAAATTCAAAGTTAGATTTCTTTAGAGTATTCCTTTTCCATATCTTGTTGCATATAAAAGTAAAATTGAAAATATTCGAAAAATTTATTAAGTACAATACACAATTACATTTACTGAACAAAACATTTAATGAGAATTTTATTGATAATTAACAAAATTTAAAATGCTGTTTTGGTTCACTTTCCTCGCAGGCCGTAGGTTGGACACCTTTGTGAATCAACCGTAAGCGCCCGTTCGAGAATTAGAAAAGCGATTTTCTTTTACCCCGACAAATAATCATCTGTCATTTCGCGTAAGTGCGTTATCTACATTTTCCCGTAAATTTTCCCTATCTCTGTTTACATGGTCACAGTACCTGAATATCCGAATGACACCGACATTTTGGACAGTTTCAAAAAAAAGAAAAGAAAAAAAATTCAAATTTAAGAACCAGTGACAATACCGATGACGAGAGAAGGAAAACGAGGACAACGAAGGTATTAATCCTTCTAAACATGAATTGTTGACATTTGGTGAAAGTGAAGTTAGAAAATTGTCAAGTAGGTTACAGGTAAATGAAACAGATGCAATTCATGGATACCTAATTGATAAGAAGATTTCAGAAGAATTGAAGCATTTGATGAATGCTCTGAGTACGATACCAATTTCATCGAGTGAATGTGAATGAGGATTTTCACAAATGAATCTGATCGCCAGCGCTTCGTTGATGACAAAAACAGTTTCTTCACTACTGTTTCTTAAAATTGTAGGCCCACCACTAACCCGCTTCGATCCAGCAAAATATGTTGATTCGTGGCTGCTTTGGAAACGTCATTCAGCAACTGACACACAAAGAGGAAGAAAAGAAGTCGGCAACCTGCGGCTAGCGAGCCGCATGCAGCTCTTTTAACATGCAATTGCGGCTCTTTAACTTTACAGCTCACATGAAGCACAATTTGAAATGGAGTTAGAGGACTTAAAAATCAAATTGTGTTCGATGCGTGGAGTAGCTTACTGGACCCATATATTTAAAATAAATAAATAAATTTTCTGTTTATACTCCGGGACGACCAAATGGTCAGAGGAGTTTGCATGATAGATTCAATACAAGAAACAGCACCGTATTCAGTAGTCATGGGCTTGAACCCCGGTAACTCAAGGCATGTGTATTTAGGCACCCGTGCACCTGACCACTAGGTTAAGGGGCTCTCATCTGGTGAGTATGGGCTTGGCACACCCTTGGTCCTGAGCTAGATATCATCATTCTTCTCTTTCTTGGTGATTCCCTTCTACTTTTAACTCTCTCTCTCTCTCTGGGTAACTTGGAGAATTTTTTTTTTTTTTTTTTGGCTGGTGCAGCATAAGCCTCAGGCTTCCTTGCACCATGTAGCTGCTAATAATAATAATAATAAATTTGAAAATATTTGCATTTGGACTTCTCAGTTTTTGGTTTGACATATTTCTGGGAGAAAATATTTTTGAACATGAACTATATTTAAAATAAATCAAGAAACTGTCGTCTGAACAATGTGAGCATGTTTAATTACGACATACTTGCATGATGTGAGAGACACTTGCTCAAGAAGTTCATCAGCAAAAGTCACATTAATTTGTATCTAATTGGATGTTTGTTACTTTTTATCAATATTAATAAATAATATTTCAAAATATATATATATATATATATATATATATTTATTTATTATTATTATTTTTTTTAATAAACACCTTTCCACTCTATTCCATTTCTTAAAAAACTCTCGCCCTCCCCTCCTTAGCTTGAGCTGAGGTGCAGCTCTTCTGATTCTCCCTTTTTTTTTTTTAATTAGATCAAAAATGGCTCTTCACTCAAAAAAAGGTTGCCGACCCTTGGCATAGGGTGTCAGATGAGAACTTAATAAAAATGTGGAATATTTTACAAAAACTTTATTATGAAATTATTTTTTACTTATTTTACTCACATTTTACTTATTTTTTATATACTTGAATAATAAATTTATGCTTAATAAATTGTGTGTTAATACACTTAATTTATTGTTCTTATTCTAAAAACATTACTACTAAAGTAGTAATCAGGGAAAAAAAATTTTCAGAGTACTTTTCCTGATAGCAAAGAATGAGTACTGGCACCTATTTTTTTTTACAAAAAATAGCACTGTATATATATATATAAAATAAAATTTTTAATTATTTTTGTAACCCCTTTCTAGTAGAAGGCAGTGTTATGAAAGTTTGCGCACAGGTAACTGACACCCACACTGGCCCTGCGAGGGTGGCATGGTTTTTTTCTCCTGGAAACTCGGGTTTTTTTGTCCAGTAAACTGAAAATCGACCTCAGAATACCAGCAATTTACAGACAATATACACGGAGCAACATGGCTTTAGTTGCAGATGCTCCTAAAACTCAATTACAACAACCACCTTCCTCTCCCAACTGCACTAAAAGAACTTGACATATTCAATATTTAACTACAGTATAAGAAACCAAACTTTGACATGAATATAATAAAATCATGTTATATAAAACATTATGAATAAAGAAAATAATTCATCGATACTAACCACACTAATATGATACACGAAAACTTCACTGTAAAAATAAGTTACGAATTCACCATTAAATAAATTATTGCAAATAAATTTTGTATAACAAACAATTTGTAGTCATTTTATTATTTCTAGCAAATTTTTTTTTTTTACATCACATCATTATGGTTGGTTTTTTATAGTCAATTTGTAGTCATTTTATTATTTCTAGCAAAATTTTTATGCATCACATCATTGTGGTTGGTTTTTTATATTAAAAAATTTATCAAACTATACAGAGAAAAAACCCATGTGCATGGAAAGTTAAGCTGAAGAACTAATACAGATTGATAAATTTTTTAATAAATTCTTTGGACATTTTACCATCATTTATTGTAGGGTTTTCGGCACATCAGCAACTCAGGTCTTATTGCACCATATATATTGTCTCTAAATTGCATGTCTCTAAAAGACCTATAAAAATTCCTCACATCATGATGGAATTTGAACTCTGATCTCTTCCACCTGGTGTGAGGGGGACAGTGTGTCTACTAACTGTGCTACTGTGAAGGCAAGGCAATTTATCAGCAATTCACAAAACTAGAAATAAAGCGTAACTTGCGATTTAGCTGTAAGTTGTTTTCTTATTGATTCACCTTATCCCTTTTTGATATTAGAATAAATGGTTTCGTCATCAAATACTAATCTGAATCAGGCAGAAAATGAAGAGGGACATGAGTATACACCACAGAAACCAACAGCCAGTAAATATTTTAATGTCTTTCATATCACCATTAAAGTGGCCAAATCACAAAAATTGACTGTGAACCAATTAATTTATTTGAAGTTACAGAATGCAGTATATACGTAATGTGTAATGTAAATTACTGTAATTTTCTCTCACTAAGTTTTTCCTACTTTTCTTTTATACTGTCCTTGTGGGCAGCAAAGGGGTTATAAACATCATCCTGTCTACACCAGGTGGAAACGGCCTGGGTTTGAATTCTGTCAGTGAGGCGAGGAACTGTTATCCACATTTTTGTTAGTCAATCTCAGGCGAAGATAGCAACATGTTTTCTTCTGGAAAATTGTGCTTTTCATCCAGAAAAACAAACAAACTGACCACAGAAAAATTGCACATGGGTAGATGAGCTTGCTCTCAATAACCCTCATATCACAATGTCACTTATCTTTTATGCTCTCGATAGATTGCATTTAAAATTGATTGTTAGAAAAAAACAGTCATCTGAAATAAGTGTCATTGTCTTGGATAACCAGGATTCTACTGCAGTGTTATGGCATTTATGACTATTGGAAACTAGGTTCAACAAAACTATTTTGCATACAAAAAAAAAAAAAAAAAGCATATTAAAAATTAATGTAAGATTTTTTTTGTTCAGGTCAAAATCTCACCGTCTATTGACTCTTATATGGTGGACTTTTGCCTCTTTGATGGTCATCGTATATGCTGCTAGTCTGCTATCAGTAATTTTAACACAAAGGAATGAAACCAACAATGAATCTGCTGTTATTCTGCCCTATCGGGATGTGTTTTCTGCTATGAGGGTAAGTATTCATTCACACAGTAGAGACAATCACAGTTTGAATCTATATTTGGTTTTAAGTTACTAGAACAATAATTGGTATTATAAATCAACTGATAAAAATGTTTATTACGTGCCTTTCTAATATGGATATAAATTTAGGAATTGGTACTAATACTTCTACTGAGTAATAGAGAACATTGGTTGCCTGTATGCATGGGGAATAATGACCACTAGCAGACAATATAACATTCATAATGGTGGGTGTATCAAAAAGTGTTATTCAGTTTCTTATGTTGGAAGGCAGCTCCAGCAGGAATTCACAAAACTGTATGTCATGGGCATCAGTGTACAAATGGACAAATCATTATCACGAAAGAAGGAAAACTCTGGAATTGACCCACATCCAGAATGAGTTTTTAAAGTTGTCATCAGTATACAACAATTGATGATATAGATAGGTTACCCAAATGTTTGAACCATGAGCACCAATGTTTGCAATTTGTATTGTGCCTAAAGCATCTAACGCTACAAGAACAGAAGGAAATGGCTTCTTTCTTTTCGCATAATGACTGGATGATTCATGGTGCAACTAATTTGAACCAGGGAGCAAGTAGTGGAAATTTCAGTGTTCACCAGGGCTGAAAAATTCAGGACTTTCAAAAGCACGGGAAATTACACTCATGCAGTTCTTCGACTCTTAAGGAAGGATAATATTCTTTTCGTCTTGGGAATGACATTACATGGAAATACTACAAAGTAGGAATATTTAGTAAAGCACTATTCAGCATGAAATATTCAGTACATTGGTCTGCAAGGATAAACTGATACAGTTAGACCTAGACAGTCCTGATAACTAGATAAAATATTACTTGCACTTCAGATTTTTATAGTTAAATCTCAAGCACAGCTAATTTAAATACAGTATCTACTAAGTAATTTAGAATTTTCTGAAACAGCCCAGACATGTGATTATAATTTGAAAGTATTAAAAAATAATTTGGCAGGACATGAATTCCACATGGATGATGAAGTGAGGAAAGCCATCAATCAATAGGTCAAAACAATCAAAATGCTTCTACGATCAGAATAAAAAAAAAATCTGGTGTACAGATACAAGATTTAAAACGTCGGGTATCTTTACACCATTTTTTTTAAAATCTAGTATCCATAAACCAGATTTTTTTAAAAATAGTACTTGTACACCAGGATTGTGCCGAAACTGTGGTGGAGCTATTTTTTAAATAATTAAATTATTGGTAAAAAATTAAAAAAAAACTAATTTTTATTTGACTCTCATAACACAGAGGTGTACCTTGGTTAACAAACATTCTCAGTAACTGAAATTCATCACATACTTGAAATTACTTTATCTGGATGAACATTTCACATACCAGGAACAACAAAATTCTCTCTTCTCTTGACCAAATACATGTCAGCGACTGTTTCTGGACACACTGTTTTCCCTGTTTTGTGTTGCTGACAGTTCAAGTTTATCCCTCTTCTTTTGAGATGAATGGGCATACTTTCCCTCTGGACCTGAATTTTTTTTTTTTTTTTTGAGCACTTGATATATGGGATGCATTTTTCATAACAATTTAGAATATACTTAAAAAAGTAGTTGTTAGCATTTTCAGGATCATCTTATTTTTCCATATTCTTGTTGAAGCCATTTTGTCCTCTGATATAAAATTGGTATCCCTATTAGTAGAGGAAAATAATGCAAGAAAGCAAGCTTATATAGCATCAGCCAAAAAATCTTCCCACATCACCTGTCCATACCATCCAATAATTTTATCTACTTCTTGAATTTATTTTAACTACCCACTTATACAACAACAGATGGAAGTTTGTTTCAATAACCAACTACCTGCTTGCTGAAGGCAAACTTCTGCACATCTACCCTGAAGCCATCCTTCCTCGATTTGAATTTATATCCCCTCGTGGGCAGTCTGAGAAAGAGGAAGAATGCTATCAGCATTGAGCTTGCTCAATCTATTCAAAGCCTTAATCATACCTCGGTCATGACCTCACAGATGCCTAGTTCCCACACACTGCAGTTTGCAGAACTGAAGCCTTTCTTGGTAAGCCATCCTTTTGTTCCCCTCGCCAATCCATTGTTCCTTCTCTGCACCCATTCCAACAGATCTATATCTTTCCTAAAATGTGGCCACCAGACCTGTATGTATTGTTCAAGATGTGGCCTATTGCCTGTACAATGGGATAATCACTTCCTTATCTCTGCTAGCAAGATTCCTGTTTATCATTGACAAAACCTCATGAGCTGTGCTTGCAACTTGTCTGCACTGCTTCATA